>NW_024058685.1:0-22500 GCF_016432855.1 Salvelinus namaycush
TCTGCAGACATCTTTACAGCTGACAGCCCAGTCT
Source organism: Salvelinus namaycush (assembly GCF_016432855.1). Classification (NCBI taxonomy): domain Eukaryota; kingdom Metazoa; phylum Chordata; class Actinopteri; order Salmoniformes; family Salmonidae; genus Salvelinus; species Salvelinus namaycush. The sequence continues at coordinate 35 of NW_024058685.1, forward strand.
TTCTGCAGACATCTTTACAGCTGACAGCCAGTCTTTCTACAGACATCTTTACAGCTGACAGCATCTTCTACAACTTTACAGCTGACAGCCAGTCTTTCTACAGACATCTTTACAGCTGACAGCCCAGTCTTTCTACAGACATCTTTACAGCTGACAGCCCAGTCTCTGCAGACATCTTTACAGCTGACAGCCCAGTCTTTCTGCAGACATCTTTACAGCTGACAGCCCAGTCTTTCTGCAGACATCTTTACAGCTGACAGCCCAGTCTTTCTGCAGACATCTTTACAGCTGACAGCCCAGTCTTTCAGCAGACATCTTTACAGCTGACAGCCCAGTCTTTCTGCAGACATCTTTACAGCTGACAGCCCAGTCTTTCTACAGACATCTTTACAGCTGACAGCCCAGTCTTTCTGCAGACATCTTTACAGCTGACAGCCCAGTCTTTCTACAGACATCTTTACAGCTGACAGCCCAGTCTTTCTACAGACATCTTTACAGCTGACAGCCCAGTCTTTCTGCAGACATCTTTACAGCTGACAGCCCAGTCTTTCTGCAGACATCTTTACAGCTGACAGCCCAGTCTTTCTGCAGACATCTTTACAGCTGACAGCCCAGTCTTTCTGCAGACATCTTTACAGCTGACAGCCCAGTCTTTCTGCAGACATCTTTACAGCTGACAGCCCAGTCTTTCTGCAGACATCTTTACAGCTGACAGCCCAGTCTTTCTACAGACATCTTACAGCTGACAGCCAGTCTTCTAGCAGACATCTTTACAGCTGACAGCCCAGTCTTTCTGACAGACATCTTTACAGCTGACAGCCCAGTCTTTCTGCAGACATCTTTACAGCTGACAGCCCAGTCTTTCTGCAGACATACTTTACAGCTGACAGCCCAGTCTTTCTGCAGACCATCTTGACAGCTGACAGCCCAGTCTTTCTAGCAGACATCTTTACTAGGCTGACAGGCCCAGTCTTTCCTACAGACATCTTTACAGCCTGGACAGGCCCAGTCTTCAGCATGACATCTTTACAGCTGAACAGCCCAGTCTTCTGCAGACAATCTTTACAGCTGACAGCCAGTCCTTTCTGCAGACATCTGTACAGCTGACAGCCCAGTCTTTTCTAGCAGACATCTTTACAGCGGACAGCCCAGTCTTTCTCGACATCTTACAGCTGACAGCCTTACGACATCTTTACAGCTGACAGCCCAGTCTTCTGAACAGACAATCTTTACAGCTGACAGCCCTTCTGCAGACAATCTTTACAGCTTGACAGCCCCAGTCTTCTGCAGACATCTTTACCAGCTGACAGCCAGTCCTTTCTACAGACATCTTTAACAGCTGACAGCCCAGTCCTTCTAACAGACCATATTTACAGCTGACAGCCCTTCTGCCGACAACTTTACAGCTGGGACAGCCCAGTCCTTTCTAGCGACATCTTTACAGCTGACAGCCCTTCTGCAGACAACTTTACAGCCGACAGCCCAGTCTTTCTACAGACATCTTTACAGCTGACAGCCCAGTCTTTCTACAGACATCTTTACAGCTGACAGCCCTTCTGCAGACAACTTTACAGCTGACAGCCCAGTCTTTCTACAGACATCTTTACAGCTGACAGCCCAGTCTTTCTGCAGACATCTTTACAGCTGACAGCCCTTCTGCAGACATCTTTACAGCTGACAGCCCAGTCTTTCTACAGACATCTTTACAGCTGACAGCCCAGTCTTTCTACAGACATCTTTACAGCTGACAGCCCTTCTGCAGACAACTTTACAGCTGACAGCCCAGTCTTTCTGCAGACATCTTTACAGCTGACAGCCCTTCTGCAGACAACTTTACAGCTGACAGCCCAGTCTTTCTACAGACATCTTTACAGCTGACAGCCCAGTCTTTCTACAGACATCTTTACAGCTGACAGCCCAGTCTTTCTGCAGACATCTTTACAGCTGACAGCCCTTCTGCAGACAACTTTACAGTTGACAGCCCAGTCTTTCTACAGACATCTTTACAGCTGACAGCCCTTCTGCAGACATCTTTACAGCTGACAGCCCAGTCTTTCTGCAGACAACTTTACAGCTGACAGCCCAGTCTTTCTACAGACATCTTTACAGCTGACAGCCCAGTCTTTCTACAGACAACTTTACAGCTGACAGCCCAGTCTTTCTACAGACAACTTTACAGCTGACAGCCCAGTCTTTCTACAGACAACTTTACAGCTGACAGCCCAGTCTTTCTACAGACATCTTTACAGCTGACAGCCCAGTCTTTCTACAGACATCTTTACAGCTGACAGCCCAGTCTTTCTGCAGACATCTTTACAGCTGACAACCCAGTCTTTCTGCAGACATCTTTACAGCTGACAGCCCAGTATTTCTGCAGACATCTTTACAGCTGACAGCCCAGTCTTTCTACAGACATCTTTACAGCTGACAGCCCAGTCTTTCTACAGACAACTTTACAGCTGACAGCCCAGTCTTTCTACAGACAACTTTACAGCTGACAGCCCAGTCTTTCTACAGACAACTTTACAGCTGACAGCCCAGTCTTTCTACAGACATCTTTACAGCTGACAGCCCAGTCTTTCTACAGACATCTTTACAGCTGACAGCCCAGTCTTTCTGCAGACATCTTTACAGCTGACAACCCAGTCTTTCTGCAGACATCTTTACAGCTGACAGCCCAGTATTTCTGCAGACATCTTTACAGCTGACAGCCCAGTCTTTCTACAGACATCTTTACAGCTGACAGCCCAGTCTTTCTACAGACATCTTTACAGCTGACAGCCCAGTCTTTCTGCAGACATCTTTACAGCTGACAGCCCAGTCTTTCTACAGACATCTTTACGTCTTAATTGAGAGCAGATTTGTGGAAAACGTGGTCATATAAAACCTGAGAGTTTTCCCGAACTCCCGTTGCACAGTTCTTCCACTAAATGTGTTTTGGGAATTTGTATTTTTTATTTAACTAGGCAAGTCATTTAAGAACAAATTCTTATTTACAATGACGGCCTCCCGGGGGACAGTGGGTTAACTGCCTTGTTCAGGGGCAGAACGACAGATTTTTACCTTGTCAGCTCGGGATTCGATCTAGAAACCTTTCTGTTACTGGCCCAACTCTCTAACCACTAGACTACCTACCACCCCATACTAACCACTAGGCTCTAACCACTAGGCTACCTGCCATTTACACTGAAACATTCAGAGAGGGGGGTAAGAGAGGGAGGTGAGAGAGGGAGGTGAGAGAGAAAGAGAGGGAGGTGAGAGACAAAGAGAGGGAGGTGAGAGACAAAGAGAGGGAGGTGAGAGAGGGAGGTGAGAGAGGGAGGTGAGAGAGGGAGGTGAGAGAGAAAGAAAGGGGGGTAAGAGAGGGAGGTGAGAGAAAGAGAGGGAGGTGAGAGACAAAGAGAGGGAGGTGAGAGAGAAAGAGAGGGGGGTAAGAGAGGGAGGTGAGAGAGAAAGAGAGGGAGGTGAGAGAGAAAGAGAGGGAGGTGAGAGAGGGAGGTGAGAGAGAAAGAGAGGGAGGTGAGAGACAAAGAGAGGGAGGTGAGAGACAAAGAGAGGGAGGTGAGAGAGAAGGAGAGGGAGGTGAGAGAGAAGGAGAGGGAGGTGAGAGGGGGGGAGAGGGAGTAAGAAGGAGGTAAGCTCCTGACTGATCTGAAGCCAGGCCAGCATATGGCCCACAGCTCTACCAGCTTGCTATTAAAGTCAATTGATAAATAAGTCTATTAATACACAGATGTCAGGCAGGGAGGCCAGGCAGGGAGGCCAGGCAGGGAGACCAGGCAGGGAGACCAGGCAGGGAGACCAGGCAGGGAGACCAGGCAGGGAGACCAGGCAGGGAGACCAGGCACGGAGACCAGGCACGGAGACCAGGCAGGGAGACCAGGCAGGGAGGCCAGGCAGGGAGGCCAGGCAGGGAGGCCAGGCAGGGAGACCAGGCAGGGAGACCAGGCAGGGAGACCAGGCAGGGAGACCAGGCAGGGAGACCAGGCAGGGAGACCAGGCAGGGAGACCAGGCAGGGAGACCAGGCAGGGAGACCAGGCAGGGAGACCAGGCAGGGAGACCAGGCACGGAGACCAGGCAGGGAGACCAGGCAGGGAGGCCAGGCAGGGAGGCCAGGCAGGGAGGCCAGGCAGGGAGGCCAGGCAGGGAGATCAGGCAGGGAGACCAGGCAGGGAGACCAGGCAGGGAGACCAGGCAGGGAGACCAGGCAGGGAGACCAGGCAGGGAGACCAGGCAGGGAGGCCAGGCAGGGAGACCAGGCAGGGAGATCAGGCAGGGAGATCAGGCAGGGAGACCAGGCACGGAGACCAGGCACGGAGATCAGGCAGGAGGTGGGAATTCATGACCATGCAGAACACAACTCAGTCCACTAGAGATAGTCCACTAGAGACAGGTGAGATAGTCCACTAGAGAGAGTCCACTAGAGACAGGTGAGATAGTCCACTAGAGAGAGTCCACTAGAGACAGGTGAGATAGTCCACTAGAGACAGGTGAGTTCGTCCACTAGAGAGAGTCCACTAGAGACAGGTGAGATAGTCCACTAGAGACAGGTGAGTTAGTCCACTAGAGAGAGTCCACTAGAGACAGGTGAGATAGTCCACTAGAGACAGGTGAGATAATCCACTAGAGAGAGTCCACTAGAGACAGGTGAGATAGTCCACTAGAGACAGGTGAGTTAGTCCACTAGAGAGAGTCCACTAGAGACAGGTGAGATAGTCCACTAGAGACAGGTGAGATAATCCACTAGAGAGAGTCCACTAGAGACAGGTGAGATAGTCCACTAGAGACAGGTGAGATAGTCCACTAGAGACAAGTGAGATAATCCACTAGAGAGAGTCCACTAGAGGCAGGTGAGTTAGTCCACTAGAGGCAGGTGAGATAGTCCACTAGAGGCAGGTGAGATAGTCCACTAGAGGCAGGTGAGATAGTCCACTAGAGACAAGTGAGATAGTGCACTAGAGGCAGGTGAGATAGTCCACTAGAGGCAGGTGAGATAGTCCACTAGAGAGAGTCCACTAGAGGCAGGTGAGATAGTCCACTAGAGGCAGGTGAGATAGTCCACTAGAGCGAGTCCACTAGAGACAGGTGAGATAGTCCACTAGAGGCAGGTGAGATAGTCCACTAGAGACAGGTGAGATAATCCACTAGAGGCAGGTGAGATAATCCACTAGAGACAAGTGAGATAGTCCACTAGAGGCAGGTGAGATAGTCCACTAGAGGCAGGTGAGATAGTCCACTAGAGAGAGTCCACTAGAGGCAGGTGAGATAGTCCACTAGAGGCAGGTGAGATAGTCCACTAGAGGCAGGTGAGATAGTCCACTAGAGGCAGGTGAGATAGTCCACTAGAGGCAGGTGAGATAGTCCACTAGAGCGAGTCCACTAGAGACAGGTGAGATAGTCCACTAGAGGCAGGTGAGATAGTCCACTAGAGACAGGTGAGATAGTCCACTAGAGACAGGTGAGATAATCCACTAGAGGCAGGTGAGATTATTTAACTAGGCAAGTCAGTTAAGAACAAATTCTTATTTTCAATGACGGCCTCCCGGGGCCCAGTGGGTTAACTGCCTTGTTCAGGGGCAGAACAACAGATTCTTACCTTGTCAGCTCGGGGTATTCAATCTAGCAACCTTTCTGTTACTGGCCCAACTCTCTAACCACTAGACAACCTACCACCCCACACTAACCACTAGGCTCTAACCACTAGGCTCTATTCAATCTCGGTTATTCAATCTTGCCACCTTTTGGTTACTAGTCCAACGCTCTAACCACTAGGCTACCTGGCTCTAACCACGAGGCTACCTGCTCTAACCACGAGGCTACCTGCTCTAACCACGAGGCTACCTGCTCTAACCACGAGGCTACCTGTCTCTAACCACGAGGCTACCTGTCTCTAACCACGAGGCTACCTGTCTCTAACCACGAGGCTACCTGTCTCTAACCACTAGGCTACCTGTCTCTAACCACTAGGCTACCTGTCTCTAACCACTAGGCTACCTGCTCTAACCACTAGGCTACCTGCTCTAACCACTAGGCTACCTGTCTCTAACCACTAGGCTACCCGCTATAACCACTAGGCTACCCGCTCTAACCACTAGGCTACCCGCTCTAACCACTAGGCTACCCGATCTAACCACTAGACTACCCGATCTAACCACTAGGCTACCTGTCTCTAACCACTAGGCTACCTGTCTCTAACCAATAGGCTACCTGCTCTAACCAATAGGCTACCTGCTCTAACCACTAGGCTACCTGTCTCTAACCACTAGGCTACCTGTCTCTAACCACTAGGCTACCTGTCTCTAACCACTAGGCTACCTGTCTCTAACCACTAGGCTACCTGTCTCTAACCACTAGGCTACCTGCTCTAACCACTAGGCTACCTGCTCTAACCACTAGGCTACCTGCTCTAACCACTAGGCTACCTGCTCTAACTGCCTTGTTCAGGGGCAGAACAACAGATTCTTACCTTGTCAGCTCGGGGTATTCAATCTAGCAACCTTTCTGTTACTGGCCCAACTCTCTAACCACTAGACAACCTACCACCCCACACTAACCACTAGGCTCTAACCACTAGGCTCTATTCAATCTCGGTTATTCAATCTTGCCACCTTTTGGTTACTAGTCCAACGCTCTAACCACTAGGCTACCTGGCTCTAACCACTAGGCTACCTGCTCTAACCACTAGGCTACCCGATGTAACCACTAGGCTACCCGCTCTAACCACTAGGCTACCCGCTCTAACCACTAGGCTACCCGCTCTAATCACTAGGCTACCCGCTCTAACCACTAGGCTACCCGCTCTAACCACTAGGCTACCCGCTCTAACCACTAGGCTACCCTAGTGGTTAGGTAGCCTAGTGGTTAGAGCAGGTAGCCTAGTGGTTAACCACTAGGCTACCTGCTCTAACCACTAGGCTACCTGCTCTAACCACTAGGCTACCTGCTCTAACCACTAGGCTACCTGTCTCTAACCACTAGGCTACCCTGCCACCCAAATACTAAGCATAAAGGGAGCCTTTGAGGTTTAAAGTAAATTGTTCTACACACCTTGTATTTCCCAATGTTCGTTGTCCTGGGGGCGTAGACGACTAAAACCCAGCAACCGCCTGACCAGCCATAAAGCACCGTTGTCCTGGGGGCGTAGACGACTAAAACCCAGCAACCGCCTGACCAGCCATAAAGCACCGTTGTCCTGGGGGCGTAGACGACTAAAACCCAGCAACCGCCTGACCCGCCATAAAGCACCGTTGTCCTGGGGGCGTAGACGACTAAAACCCAGCAACCGCCTGACCAGCCATAAAGCACCGTTGTCCTGGGGGCGTAGACGACTAAAACCCAGCAACCGCCTGACCAGCCATAAAGCACCGTTGTCCTGGGGGCGTAGACGACTAAAACCCAGCAACCGCCTGACCAGCCATAAAGCACCGTTGTCCTGGGGGCGTAGACGACTAAAACCCAGCAACCGCCTGACCAGCAATAAAGCACCATTGTCCTGGGGGCGTAGACGACTAAAACCCAGCAACCGCCTGACCCGCCATAAAGCACCGTTGTCATCACAACCTCTACCTCTGTTCAGAAGACCAAACTGTATTTCCTTCCACCTGCATTACCAACTGTCCAGGTTCCCTTCGTCTGAGAGGGAACGAGGGGCTTGGAATAAAGAGAATTCCTGATCAGTGTTGAATTAATCCATCTATAATTAAAGATATGAGTAGCTCTAATCCTGCAACTTTTCATTACTACGATTAACAAACTGAAAGAAACAGCATGAGCAGGATGTGAACCAACCAGGTGTAATACCTGCAGCATGAGCAGGATGTAAACCAACCAGGTGTAATACCTGCAGCATGAGCTGGATGTGAACCAACCAGGTGTAATACCTGCAGCATGAGCTGGATGTAAACCAACCAGGTGTAATACCTGCAGCATGAGCTGGATGTGAACCAACCAGGTGTAATACCTGCAGCATGAGCTGGATGTAAACCAACCAGGTGTAATACCTGCAGCATGAGCTGGATGTAAACCAACCAGGTGTAATACCTGCAGCATGAGCTGGATGTGAACCAACCAGGTGTAATACCTGCAGCATGAGCAGGATGTAAACCAACCAGGTTTAATACCTGCAGCATGAGCAGGATGTAAACCAACCAGGTGTAATACCTGCAGCATGAGCAGGATGTAAACCAACCAGGTGTAATACCGTCAGAATGAGCCGTTTCTCCTGAGAAACACAGGGGCCGAAGAACAGTAAGGCCTAGAACCCTTCTGTATTAACACTGTGTGTTAAGTAGTGGTGAAACTGTGTTATGTAGTGGTGACACTGTGTTATGTAGTGGTGACACTGTGTTATGTAGTGGTGAAACTGTGTTATGTAGTGGTGAAACTGTGTTAAGTAGTGGTGACACTACGTGTTATGTAGTGGTGACACTGTGTTAAGTACTGGTGAAACTGTGTTAAGTAGTGGTGACACTGTGTTATGTAGTGGTGAAACTGTGTTATGTAGTGGTGACACTGTGTTAAGTAGTGGTGACACTGTGTTAAGTACTGGTGAAACTGTGTTAAGTAGTGGTGACACTGTGTTATGTAGTGGTGAAACTGTGTTATGTAGTGGTGACACTGTGTTAAGTAGTGGTGACACTGTGTTAAGTACTGGTGAAACTGTGTTAAGTAGTGGTGACACTGTGTTATGTAGTGGTGAAACTGTGTTATGTAGTGGTGACACTGTGTGTTAAGTAGTGGTGACACTGTGTTAAGTACTGGTGAAACTGTGTTAAGTAGTGGTGACACTGTGTTAAGTAGTGGTGAAACTGTGTTAAGTACTGGTGAAACTGTGTTAAGTAGTGGTGACACTGTGTTAAGTACTGGTGAAACTGTGTTAAGTAGTGGTGACACTGTGTTAAGTAGTGGTGACACTGTGTTAAGTACTGGTGAAACTGTGTTAAGTAGTGGTGACACTGTGTGTTAAGTACTGGTGACACTGTGTTATGTAGTGGTGAAACTGTGTTATGTAGTGGTGACACTGTGTTAAGTACTGGTGACACTGTGTTAAGTACTGGTGAAACTGTGTTAAGTAGTGGTGACACTGTGTTATGTAGTGGTGAAACTGTGTTATGTAGTGGTGACACTGTGTGTTAAGTAGTGGTGACACTGTGTTAAGTACTGGTGAAACTGTGTTAAGTAGTGGTGACACTGCGTGTTATGTAGTGGTGACACTGTGTTAAGTACTGGTGACACTGTGTTATGTAGTGGTGACACTGTGTTAAGTAGTGGTGACACTGCGTGTTATGTAGTGGTGACACTGTGTTAAGTAGTGGTGACACTGCGTGTTATGTAGTGGTGACACTGTGTTAAGTAGTGGTGACACTGCGTGTTATGTAGTGGTGACACTGCGTGTTATGTAGTGGTGACACTGCGTGTTATGTAGTGGTGACACTGCGTTAAGTAGTGGTGACACTGCGTGTTATGTAGTGGTGACACTGCGTGTTATGTAGTGGTGACACTGCGTGTTATGTAGTGGTGACACTGTGTGTATGTAGTGGTGACACTGCGTGTTATGTAGTGGTGACACTGCGTGTTATGTAGTGGTGACACTGCGTGTTATGTAGTGGTGACACTGTGTGTATGTAGTGGTGACACTGCGTGTTATGTAGTGGTGACACTGCGTGTTATGTAGTGGTGACACTGCGTGTTATGTAGTGGTGACACTGCGTGTTATGTAGTGGTGACACTGCGTGTTATGTAGTGGTGACACTGTGTGTATGTAGTGGTGACACTGTGTTATGTAGTGGTGACACTGTGTTATGTAGTGGTGACACTGTGTTATGTAGTGGTGACACTGTGATAAGTAGTGGTGACACTGTGATAAGTAGTGGTGACACTGTGATAAGTAGTGGTGACACTGTGTGTTATGTAGTGGTGACACTGTGTGTTATGTAGTGGTGACAATCTGTATTAGGTAGTGGTGACACTACGTGTTAAGTAGTGGTGACACTGTGTTAAGTAGTGGTGACACTGCGTGTTAAGTAGTGGTGACACTGCGTGTTAAGTAGTGGTGACACTGCGTGTTATGTAGTGGGGACACTGCGTGTTAAGTGGTGGTGACACTGCGTGTTATGTGGTGGTGACACTGCGTGTTATGTGGTGGTGACACTGCGTGTTATGTGGTGGTGACACTGCGTGTTATGTGGTGGTGACACTGCGTGTTATGTGGTGGTGACACTGCGTGTTATGTGGTGGTGACACTGCGTGTTAAGTTGTGGTGACACTGCATGTTAAGTAGTGGTGACACTGCATGTTAAGTAGTGGTGACACTGTGTTAAGTAGTGGTGACAGACAGCATGTCACAATACCGGTAGACAACTGAAGGTGACAGACAGCATGTCACAATACTGGTAGACAACTGAAGGTGACAGACAGCATGTCACAATACTGGTAGACAACTGAAGGTGACAGACAGCATGTCACAATACTGGTAGACAACTGAAGGTGACAGACAGCATGTCACAATACTGATAGACAACTGAAGGTGACAGACAGCATGTCACAATACTGGTAGACAACTGAAGGTGACAAACAGCATGTCACAATACTGGTAGACAACTGAAGGTGACAGACAGCATGTCACAATACTGATAGACAACTGAAGGTGACAGACAGCATGTCACAATACTGGTAGACAACTGAAGGTGACAGACAGCATGTCACAATACTGGTAGACAACTGAAGGTGACAGACAGCATGTCACAATACTGATAGACAACTGAAGGTGACAGACAGCATGTCACCACACTGTTAAAGGGGAGTCACTGTGAGACCCAGAGAGGAACCAGCAAAAGAGAACCAGTTAACCATTTAAACGATGTTCTGTAACCCAGCAGCAGCATGGGGGAGAGAGTTGAAGCTAAAAGACATTAAACCTCCATTTCATTCACACTGTAATTCCATTTCTACCCTCCACAGTCCATGGTAACGATGTTACGGCCAGCCACCGCGGGTTTCCTGCCAGCCGCCGCGGGTTTCCTGCCAGCCGCCGCGGGTTTCCTGCCTTAGTCGGCAACAAAGGGGATCTGAACAGAAATAGATGTAGGATTGGTGTGTGTGTGTGTGTGTGTGTGTGTGTGTGTGTGTGTGTGTGTGTGTGTGTGTGTGTGTGTGTGTGTGTGTGTGTGTGTGTGTGTGTGTGTGTGTGTGTGTGTGTGTGTGTGTGTGTGTGATGGTGTGTTTGTAACCTAATGTTCCCCCCATGACCCATCCCTCTCTGAGGATTATCAGCCATCTGTTCTCCCTCAGGGTAGCTATCCTTAGTCAGGCTTTTCCCCTTCCAATACATTCAGTGTTACCGTGTGAGGAGGGTTAGAGAGGGTTGGGATTCCCCTTCAGCCTGGTGGGACAGCAGCACAGAGGAAGAGGAGCAACTGGAGAGAGCAGCACAGAGGAAGAGGAACAACTGGAGAGAGCAGCACACCATCACACACACACACAATCACACACCATCACACACACCATCACACACAATATCACACACAATATCACACACACACACACACAAACACACACACAGTTTGGATTTGGCTTCATACCAATCATATCACATCAAAAGCAAAGCGTCATTGACATAATTTTTTACAATTACTGCATCTTGTTGTGTCGTTGTCCTCCGGTGGCTAGCTAGCTAAAATTGTCCCTTTCCTAAATTAGCCTGGGATGGAAATAGGGATTTGGACTTGTGGTTTTACTTAATTCTCCGTACTGGCCAATGATTATAACAGCGATTCTGATCCAACCATGAATTCATACATTGTGCCCCTGCCCTGAGAGGATGTTCAATATGTAGCTACATGTACAAGGCTAATGTGAACTAGCTGGCTCATCGTTGCCCATGAAAGGAAGTTAGGCCAGCAAGCAAGCATTTTAGCCAGGTAGCCTAGGACAACAAAACAACCTACCTGGATGGTGAGCTAGCTAGCAGGACTACATGACTAGAACTGGCTGGCCAGCCTGCCTGGACGGTGAGCTAGCTAGCAGGACTACATGATTAGAACTGGCTAGCCAGCCTGCCTGGACGGTGAGCTAGCTAGCAGGACTACATGACTAGAACTGGCTAGCTAGCCTGCCTGGACGGTGAGCTAGCTAGCAGGACTACATGACTAGAACTGGCTGGCCAGCCTGCCTGGACGGTGAGCTAGCTAGCAGGACTACATGATTAGAACTGGCTAGCCAGCCTGCCTGGACGGTGAGCTAGCTAGCAGGACTACATGATTAGAACTGTCTAGCCAGCCTGCCTGGACGGTGAGCTAGCTAGCAGGACTACATGATTAGAACTGTCTAGCCAGCCTGCCTGGACGGTGAGCTAGCTAGCAGGACTACATGATTAGAACTGGCTAGCCAGCCTGCCTGGACGGTGAGCTAGCTAGCAGGACTACATGATTAGAACTGGCTAGCCAGCCTGCCTCGACGGTGAGCTAGCTAGCAGGACTACATGATTAGAACTGGCTAGCCAGCCTGCCTCGACGGTGAGCTAGCTAGCAGGACTACATGATTAGAACTGGCTAGCCAGCCTGCCTGGACGGTGAACTAGCTAGCAGGACTACATGATTAGAACTGGCTAGCCAGCCTGCCTGGACGGTGAGCTAGCTAGCAGGACTACATGATTAGAACTGGCTAGCCAGCCTGCCTGGACGGTGAGCTAGCTAGCAGGACTACATGATTAGAACTGGCTAGCCAGCCTGCCTGGACGGTGAGCTAGCTAGCAGGACTACATGATTAGAACTGTCTAGCCAGCCTGCCTGGACGGTGAACTAGCTAGCAGGACTACATGATTAGAACTGACTGGACAGCCTGCCTGGACGGTGAACTAGCTAGCAGGACTACATGATTAGAACTGGCTATCCAGCCTGCCTGGACGGTGAACTAGCTAGCAGGACTACATGATTAGAACTGGCTAGCCAGCCTGCCTGGACGGTGAGCTAGCTAGCAGGGCTACATGATTAGAACTGGCTAGCCAGCTTGCCTGGACGGTGAACTAGCTAGCAGGACTACATGGTTAGAACTGACTAGCCAGCCTGCCTGGACGGTGAACTAGCTAACAGGACTACATGATTAGAACTGGCTTGCCAGCCTGCCTGGACGGTGAGCTAGCTAGCAGGCCTACATGATTAGAACTGGCTCGCCAGCCTGCCTGGACGGTGAGCTAGCTAGCAGGACTACATGATTAGAACTGGCTAGCCAGCTTGCCTGGACGGTGAGCTAGCTAGCAGGACTACATGGTTAGAACTGTCTAGCCAGCTTGCCTGGACGGTGAACTAGCTAGCAGGACTACATGGTTAGAACTGTCTAGCCAGCCTGCCTGGACGGTGAACTAGCTAGCAGGACTACATGATTAGAACTGACTGGACAGCCTGCCTGGACGGTGAACTAGCTAGCAGGACTACATGATTAGAACTGGCTATCCAGCCTGCCTGGACGGTGAGCTAGCTAGCAGGACTACATGATTAGAACTGTCTAGCCAGCCTGCCTGGACGGTGAGCTAGCTAGCAGGACTACATGATTAGAACTGACTGGACAGCCTGCCTGGACGGGGAACTAGCTAGCAGGACTACATGATTAGAACTGGCTAGCCAGCCTGCCTGGACGGTGAACTAGCTAGCAGGACTACATGATTAGAACTGGCTAGCCAGCTTGCCTGGACGGTGAACTAGCTAGCAGGACTACATGGTTAGAACTGACTAGCCAGCCTGCCTGGACGGTGAACTAGCTAACAGGACTACATGATTAGAACTGGCTTGCCAGCCTGCCTGGACGGTGAGCTAGCTAGCAGGACTACATGATTAGAACTGGCTAGCCAGCCTGCCTGGACGGTGAGCTAGCTAGCAGGACTACATGATTAGAACTGGCTAGCCAGCCTGCCTCGACGGTGAGCTTGCTAGCAGGACTACATGATTAGAACTGGCTAGCCAGCCTGCCTGGACGGTGAACTAGCTAGCAGGACTACATGATTAGAACTGGCTAGCCAGCCTGCCTGGACGGTGAGCTAGCTAGCAGGACTACATGATTAGAACTGGCTAGCCAGCCTGCCTGGACGGTGAGCTAGCTAGCAGGACTACATGATTAGAACTGGCTAGCCAGCCTGCCTGGACGGTGAGCTAGCTAGCAGGACTACATGATTAGAACTGGCTAGCCAGCCTGCCTCGACGGTGAGCTAGCTAGCAGGACTACATGATTAGAACTGGCTGGCCAGCCTGTCTGGACGGTGAACTAGCTAGCAGGACAACATGATTAGAACTGGCTGGCCAGCCTGTCTGGACGGTGAACTAGCTAGCAGGACAACATGATTAGAACTGGCTAGCCAGCCTGCCTGGACGGTGAACTAGCTAGCAGGACAACATGATTAGAACTGGCTAGCCAGCCTGCCTGGACGGTGAACTAGCTAGCAGGACTACATGATTAGAACTGTCTAGCCAGCCTGCCTGGACGGTGAGCTAGCTAGCAGGACTACATGATTAGAACTGACTAGCCAGCCTGCCTGGACGGTGAACTAGCTAGCAGGACTACATGATTAGAACTGACTAGCCAGCCTGTCTGGACGGTGAACTAGCTAGCAGGACAACATGATTAGAACTGGCTAGCCAGCCTGCCTGGACGGTGAACTAGCTAGCAGGACAACATGATTAGAACTGGCTAGCCAGCCTGCCTGGACGGTGAACTAGCTAGCAGGACAACATGATTAGAACTGGCTAGCCAGCCTGTCTGGACGGTGAGCTAGCTAGCAGGACTACATGATTAGAACTGGCTAGCCAGCCTGCCTGGACGGTGAGCTAGGTAGCAGGACAACATGATTAGAACTGGCTAGCCAGCCTGCCTTGACGGTGAGCTAGCTAGCTGGACTACATGATTAGAACTGGCTAGCCAGCCTGCCTTGACGGTGAGCTAGCTAGCTGGACTACATGATTAGAACTGGCTAGCTAGCCTGCCTCGACGGTGAGCTAGCTAGCAGGACTACATGATTAGAACTGGCTAGCCAGCCTGCCTGGACAGTGAGCTAGCTAGCAGGACTACATGATTAGAACTGGCTATCCAGCCTGCCTGGACGGTGAGCTAGCTAGCTGGACTACATGATTAGAACTGGCTAGCCAGCCTGCCTTGACGGTGAGCTAGCTAGCTGGACTACATGATTAGAACTGGCTAGCTAGCCTGCCTCGACGGTGAGCTAGCTAGCAGGACTACATGATTAGAACTGGCTAGCCAGCCTGTCTGGACGGTGAGCTAGCTAGTGTTGATAAAACATTTACTGGAGACAGGAGATCAAGTTGAGAGAGTTCCTAGTAGACAGAGGGGCAAGCACAGAATACAGAGCTATATCAGTACACAGCTATGAGACTGTGTTCCATCAAACCTGTTGTTTACTATATCTCAGTGGATTCTGACGACAAGAGGGACGTCTTGACGGGATAAGTGGAAAGCTGAAGGCTATAGTTAGGGATGGACAGCTGTCATTTCATAAACCCTTTAGAGGATGGTTTGTCTCATGGTGTAACTGGACTCCAGTCCTGATAGATACTCTGATCGTCTTTAAAGTCACGTAATTCCAGACCAGCTGATCACCACGACTACGGATGGCCTAGGAAGCAGCAGTGACACAGGTCTGATATGACAGGTAGTAGTGCATCACCATGGTTTAACACCATCTCTGACGTGTGATTAACAGGTAGTAGTGCATCACCATGGTTTAACACCCTCTCTGACGTGTGGTTGACAGGTAGTAGTGCATCACCATGGTTTAACACCCTCTCTGACGTGTGGTTGACAGGTAGTAGTGCATCACCATGGTTTAACACCCTCTCTGACGTGTGGTAGACAGGTAGTAGTGCATCACCATGGTTTAACACCCTCTCTGACGTATGGTTGACAGGTAGTAGTGCATCACCATGGTTTAACACCCTCTCTGACGTGTGGTTGACAGGTAGTAGTGCATCACCATGGTTTAACCCTCTCTGACGTGTGGTTGACAGGTAGTAGTACATCACCATGGTTTAACACCCTCTCTGACGTGTGGTTGACAGGTAGTAGTGCATCACCATGGTTTAACACCCTCTCTGACGTGTGGTTGACAGGTAGTAGTGCATCACCATGGTTTAACACCATCTCTGACGTGTGGTTGACAGGTAGTAGTGCATCACCATGGTTTAACACCCTCTCTGACGTGTGGTTGACAGGTAGTAGTGCATCACCATGGTTTATAACACCCTCTCTGACGTATGGTTGACAGGTAGTAGTGCATCACCATGGTTTAACACCCTCTCTGACGTATGGTTGACAGGTAGTAGTGCATCACCATGGTTTAACACCCTCTCTGACGTATGGTTGACAGGTAGTAGTGCATCACCATGGATTAACACCCTCTCTGATGTGTGCTCAGTTGAAACATACAGTAGTAGTGGAATAGGTGGGAACTCTCACTCACAATCAAAAAGCTGATAAAAAGCTGTTTGGACAGAGACAAATGCTTTGGGAAGGTTGTGAACAGCTGAGCAACAGAAGGTAAACACTTTGATAAAGAGCCTTTGGGAAGGAAGGAAATCACAAGGCTATTCCCAGTTTTGTTTTCAAGGAACGTTGATGTATGAATTTAAAGAATTCAGACAGTACCAGGTCAATAACAACAGACTGGAGTCCTCGTTACGCTTTTACCAGCAGCCATGTTGTGTTGAGTCACGGTCCAGACGGAGAGAGAGAAGGGGAGAGGAAGTCTTCCTGACACCATCTGTTCTCAGTGTAAACTCAGCTAAGCTCAGTCGCTCCCCCAGATAATACCCACAGGCCTCTACTGCTCCCTTCCTGGATAATACCCAGAATCATCTCTGCTCTGTTAATTGTTCCCAGAGCGTTCAGAGCTTTAATTGATTCCTCAAAAATAAACCAGCCAGAGTCACCCTGGGGGGAAATGGTGATGCTTCTCTACCGGGCCTGACAGTTCATACTGTAGGAGGGAGAGGGGCTTCTCTACCGGGCCTGACAGTTCATACTGTAGGAGGGAGAGGGGCTTCTCTACCGGGCCTGACAGTTCATACTGTAGGAGGGAGAGGGGCTTCTCTATCGGGCCTGACAGTTCATACTGTAGGAGGGAGAGGGGCTTCTCTACCGGGCCTGACAGTTCATACTGTAGGAGGGAGAGGGGCTTCTCTACCGGGCCTGACAGTTCATACTGTAGGAGGGAGAGGGGCTTCTCTACCGGGCCTGACAGTTCATACTGTAGGAGGGAGAGGGGCTTCTCTACCGGGCCTGACAGTTCATACTGTAGGAGGGAGAGGGGCTTCTCTACCGGGCCTGACAGTTCATACTGTAGGAGGGAGAGGGGCTTCTCTACCGGGCCTGACAGTTCATACTGTAGGAGGGAGAGGGGCTTCTCTACCGGGCCTGACAGTTCATACTGTAGGAGGGAGAGGGGCTTCTCTACCGGGCCTGACAGTTCATACTGTAGGAGGGAGAGGGGCTTCTCTACCGGGCCTGACAGTTCATACTGTAGGAGGGAGAGGGGCTTCTCTACAGGGCCTGACAGTTCATACTGTAGGAGGGAGAGGGGCTTCTCTACCGGGCCTGACAGTTCATACTGTAGGAGGGAGAGGGGCTTCTCTACAGGGCCTGACAGTTCATACTGTAGGAGGGAGAGGGGCTTCTCTACCGGGCCTGACAGTTCATACTGTAGGAGGGAGAGGGGCTTCTCTACCGGGCCTGACAGTTCATACTGTAGGAGGGAGAGGGGCTTCTCTACCGGGCCTGACAGTTCATACTGTAGGAGGGAGAGGGGCTTCTCTACAGGGCCTGACAGTTCATACTGTAGGAGGGAGAGGGGCTTCTCTACCGGGCCTGACAGTTCATACTGTAGGAGGGAGAGGGGCTTCTCTACCGGGCCTGACAGTTCATACTGTAGGAGGGAGAGGGGCTTCTCTACCGGGCCTGACAGTTCATACTGTAGGAGGGAGAGGGGCTTCTCTACCGGGCCTGACAGTTCATACTGTAGGAGGGAGAGGGGCTTCTCTACCGGGCCTGACAGTTCATACTGTAGGAGGGAGAGGGGCTTCTCTACCGGGCCTGACAGTTCATACTGTAGGAGGGAGAGGGGCTTCTCTACCGGGCCTGACAGTTCATACTGTAGGAGGGAGAGGGGCTTCTCTACCGGGCCAGACAGTTCATACTGTAGGAGGGAGAGGGGCTTCTCTACCGGGCCTGACAGTTCATACTGTAGGAGGGAGAGAGGCTTCTCTACTGAGAAATATCTTATTAAGAATGAATTGAACCAGGTATGAGGGTGCTTTGATCAGTTATAAAGTTTAAAGCTGTTATTTTTGCATTTTTGCCCAAAGCGTTTTTGCCCATGGTTCTCTTTTTTGTTAAAACATTTTACAATTTCATTTGAGTTGAGCATTAAGGAGATTTACGTATGTAACTATTGTGATTTCTGAATGCATATACAGAGCAGTCTATTAAAAGCCTCTATTTCACCTGCCAGAAGAGTTAGGTCGAGGATTGCAGAGGAAACTCATATTCCCATCATCATCAACGGACATTTTCTCACTGGAGCTCAAATCTAATAATTTTCCCAGAGCGAGAAGAACCCATCCGTTCCCTGTCCAACATATCACAGCTCACAGGGCAGTGAAGGGAGGGGTTACTGGTGGCCTTTACTGATACCAGAGTCTGGGAACTTCCTAAAATACAACTCCTGGACCAGTGGACATCCCCATGGACGACCGCTGGACGGAGGCCAATCACAAGCCTGAGCGGATTGACAGGGACCAATCAGAACTCTGACCCACTGGACGGAGGCCAATCAGAACTCTGACCTACTGGACAGAGGCCAATCAGAACTCTGACCCGGTGGACAGAGGCCAATCAGAACTCTGACCCACTGGACGGAGGCCAATCAGAACTCTGACCCGGTGGACAGGGGCCAATCAGAATGTTCACATGGAAGGTTCCGGTCCCTGCTGACCACATCCCCTCTAATGCAGCGATGTTCTGTTCCATTCCGTACCATTTGGTTGCATCACTCAACATCTGGATAAACAACAACATATTGTCTTCTAAACAGGCCAGAGGCAGGGAAAATATTGTCTTCTAAACAGGCCAGAATCAGGGAAAATATTGTCTTCTAAACAGGCCAGAGGCAGGGAAAATATTGTCTTCTAAACAGGCCAGAATCAGGGAAAATATTGTCTTCTAAACAGGCCAGAATCAGGGAAAATATTGTCTTCTAAACAGGCCAGAATCAGGGAAAATATTGTCTTCTAAACAGGCCAGAATCAGGGAACATATTGTCTTCTAAACAGGCCAGAATCAGGGAACATATTGTCTTCTAAACAGGCCAGAATCAGGGAAAATATTGTCTAAAATATTGTCTTCTAAACAGGCCAGAATCAGGGAAAATATTGTCTTCTAAACAGGCCAGAATCAGGGAAAATATTGTCTTCTAAACAGGCCAGAATCAGGGAACATATTGTCTTCTAAACAGGCCAGAATCAGGGACAATATTGTCTTCTAAACAGGCCAGAATCAGGGAACATATTGTCTTCTAAACAGGCCAGAATCAGGGACAATATTGTCTTCTAAACAGGCCAGAATCAGGGAACATATTGTCTTCTAACAGGCCAGAATCAGGGACAATATTGTCTTCTAAACAGGCCAGAATCAGGGAACATATTGTCTTCTAAACAGGCCAGAATCAGGGAAAATATTGTCTAAAATATTGTCTAGCTAACGAGTGGAGACTTTACCAGTACCTTATCAGTCAACACAATGCACAGAGAGAGAGACAGACTCACTAGCTAGCGAGTGGAGACTTTACCAGTACCTTATCAGTCAACACAATGCACAGAGAGAGAGACAGACTCACTAGCTAGCGAGTGGAGACTTTACCAGTACCTTATCAGTCAACACAATGCACAGAGAGAGAGACAGACTCACTAGCTAGCGAGTGGAGACTTTACCAGTACCTTATCAGTCAACACAATGCACAGAGAGAGAGACAGACTCACTAGCTAATGAGTGGAGACTTTACCAGTACCTTATCAGTCAACACAATACACAGAGAGAGAGACTCACTAGCTAACGAGTGGAGACTTTACCAGTACCTTATCAGTCAACACAATACACAGAGAGAGAGACTCACTAGCTAACGAGTGGAGACTTTACCAGTACCTTATCAGTCAACACAATACACAGAGAGAGACTCACTAGCTAACGAGTGGAGACTTTACCAGTACCTTATCAGTCAACACAATACACAGAGAGAGAGACAGACTCACTAGCTAACGAGTGGAGACTTTACCAGTACCTTATCAGTCAACACAATACACAGAGAGAGAGACAGACTCACTAGCTAGCGAGTGGAGACTTTACCAGTACCTTATCAGTCAACACAATGCACAGAGAGAGAGACTCACTAGCTAACGAGTGGAGACTTTACCAGTACCTTATCAGTCAACACAATGCACAGAGAGAGAGACAGACTCACTAGCTAGCGAGTGGAGACTTTACCAGTACCTTATCAGTCAACACAATGCACAGAGAGAGAGACAGACTCACTAGCTAGCGAGTGGAGACTTTACCAGTACCTTATCAGTCAACACAATGCACAGAGAGAGAGACAGACTCACTAGCTAGCGAGTGGAGACTTTACCAGTACCTTATCAGTCAACACAATACACAGAGAGACAGACTCACTAGCTAACGAGTGGAGACTTTACCAGTACCTTATCAGTCAACAATACAGAGAGAGAGAGACTCACTAGCTAACGAGTGGAGACTTTACCAGTACCTTATCAGTCAACACAATACACAGAGAGAGAATTACAATTACAGCTGCAAGTCTCTTGGGGTATGTCTCTATAAGCGTGGCACATCTAGCCACTGTGATTTTTGCCCATTCTTCAAGGCAAAACTGCTCCAGCTCCTTCAAGTTGGGATGTGTTCTGCTGGTGTACGGCAATCTTTAAGTCATACCACAGATTCTCTATTGGATTGAGGGGATTGAGGTCTGGGCTTTGACTAGGACCTTCCAAGACATTTAAATGTTTCCCCTTAAACCACCCAAGTGTTGCTTTAGCAGTATGCTTAGGGTCATTGTCTTACTGGAAGGTAAACCTCCGTCCCAGTCTCAAATCTCTGGAAGACTCAAGAATTTCCCTGTATTTAGCGCCATCCATCAATCTTTCAATTCTGACCAGTTTCCCAGTCCCTGCAGATAAACATCCCCACAGCATGATGCTGCCACCACCATGCTTCACTGTGGTGATGGTGTTCTCGGGGTGATGAGAGGTGTTGGGTTTGTGCCAGACATAGCGCTTTCCTTGATGGTTAAAAAGCACATTTTTGGTCTCATCCCACCAGAGTACCTTCTTCCATATGTTTGGGGAGTCTCCTACATGCCTTTTGGCGAACACCAAACGTGTTTGCTTTTTTTTTTCTTTAAGCATTGGCTCTTTTTCTGGCCACTCTTCCGTAAAGCCCAGCTCTGTGGAGTGTACGGCTTAAAGTGGTCCTATGGACAGATACTCCAATCTCCACTGTGGAGCTTTGCAGCTCCTTCAGGGTTATCTTTGGTCTCTTTGTTGCCTCTCTGATTAATGCCCTCCTTGCCTGGTCCGTGAGTTTTGGTGGGCGGCCCTCTCTAGGCAGGTTTGTTGTGGTGCCATATTCTTTCCATTTTTTAATAATGGATTTAATAGTGCTCCGTGGGATGTTCAAAGTTTTGGATATTTTTTTATAATCCAACCCTGATCTGTACTTCTCCACAACTTTGTCCCTGACCTGTTTGGAGAGCTCCTTGGTCTTCATGGTGCCGCTTGCTTGGTGGTGTTGCAGACTCTGGGGCCTTTCAGAACAGGTGTATATATACTGAGATCAGGTGACAGATCATGTGACACTTAGATTGCACACAGGTGGACTTTATTTAACTAATTATGTGACTTCTGGAGGTAATTGGTTGCCAGATCTTATTTAGTGGCTTCATAGCGAGGGGGTGACTACATATCCACCCACCACTTTTGCGGTTTTAATTTTTTAGAAATCTTTGAAACAAGTTATTTTTTTCATTTCACTTCACCAATTTAGACTATTTTGTGTATGTCCATTACATGAAATCCAAATAAAAATCTATTTAAATTACAGGTTGTAATGCAACAAAATAGGAAAAACGCCAAGGGGGATGAATACTTTTGCAAGGCACTGTATGTTTCCCATGCCAATAATGCCCTTTGAACTGAATTGAGAGAGAGTGACAGAGACAGACAGAGAGAGTGACAGAGACAGACAGAGAGAGTGACAGAGACAGACAGAGAGAGAGAGTGACAGAGACAGAGAGAGTGACAGAGACAGAGAGAGTGACAGAGACAGAGACAGAGAGAGTGACAGAGAGACAGAGAGAGTGACAGACAGAGAGAGTGACAGACAGAGAGAGTGACAGACAGAG
>NW_024058685.1:25000-49575 GCF_016432855.1 Salvelinus namaycush
AATAACACAGGGGTCATAGACCTAGAGTGGTGGGCTGGTACAACAATAACACAGGGTCATAGACCTAGAGTGGTGGGCTGGTACAACAATAACACAGGGGTCATAGACCTAGAGTGGTGGGCTGGTACAACAATTACACAGGGGTCATAGACCTAGAGTGGTGGGCTGGGGGTCATAGGCCTAGAGTGGTGGACTGGTAGGACAATAACACAGGGGTCATAGACCTAGAGTGGTGGGCTGGTAGGACAATAACACAGGGGTCATAGACCTAGAGTGGTGGGCTGGTACAACAATTACACAGGGTCATAGACCTAGAGTGGTGGGCTGGTAGGACAATAACACAGGGTCATAGACCTAGAGTGGTGGGCTGGTACAACAATAACACAGGGGTCATAGACCTAGAGTGGTGGGCTGGTACAACAATAACACAGGGGTCATAGACCTAGAGTGGTGGGCTGGTAGGACGATAACACAGGGGTCATAGACCTAGAGTGGTGGGCTGGTAGGACGATAACACAGGGGTCATAGACCTAGAGTGGTGGGCTGGTAGGACGATAACACAGGGTCATAGACCTAGAGTGGTGGACTGGGGGTCATAGACCTAGAGTGGTGGACTGGTACAACAATAACACAGGGTCATAGACCTAGAGTGGTGGACTGGTAGGACAATACCACAGGGTCATAGACCTAGAGTGGTGGACTGGGGGTCATAGACCTAGAGTGGTGGGCTGGTACAACAATTACACAGGGTCATAGACCTAGAGTGGTGGACTGGGGGTCATAGACCTAGAGTGGTGGACTGGTAGGACAATAACACAGGGGTCATAGACCTAGAGTGGTGGACTGGTAGGACAATACCACAGGGTCATAGACCTAGAGTGGTGGACTGGGGGTCATAGACCTAGAGTGGTGGACTGGTACAACAATAACACAGGGTCATAGACCTAGAGTGGTGGACTGGTAGGACAATACCACAGGGTCATAGACCTAGAGTGGTGGACTGGGGGTCATAGACCTAGAGTGGTGGACTGGTAGAACAATAACACAGGGTCATAGACCTAGAGTGGTGGACTGGGGGTCATAGACCTAGAGTGGTGGACTGGTAGAACAATAACACAGGGGTCATAGACCTAGAGTGGTGGACTGGTAGGACGATAACACAGGGGTCATAGACCTAGAGTGGTGGACTGGGGGTCATAGACCTAGAGTGGTGGACTGGTACAACAATAACACAGGGTCATAGACCTAGAGTGGTGGACTGGTAGAACAATAACACAGGGGTCATAGACCTAGAGTGGTGGACTGGTAGGACGATAACACAGGGTCATAGACCTAGAGTGGTGGACTGGTAGGACGATAACACAGGGTCATAGACCTAGAGTGGTGGACTGGTAGGACGATAACACAGGGTCATAGACCTAGAGTGGTGGACTGGTAGGACGATAACACAGGGTCATAGACCTAGAGTGGTGGACTGGGGGTCATAGACCTAGAGTGGTGGGCTGGTACAACAATAACACAGGGGTCATAGACCTAGAGTGGTGGGCTGGTAGGACAATAACACAGGGTCATAGACCTAGAGTGGTGGGCTGGTAGGACGATAACACAGGGGTCATAGACCTAGAGTGGTGGACTGGTACAACAATAACACAGGGGTCATAGACCTAGAGTGGTGGACTGGTACAACAATAACACAGGGGTCATAGACCTAGAGTGGTGGGCTGGTAGGACAATAACACAGGGTCATAGACCTAGAGTGGTGGACTGGTACAACAATAACACAGGGGTCATAGACCTAGAGTGGTGGGCTGGTACAACAATAACACAGGGTCATAGACCTAGAGTGGTGGACTGGTAGGACAATAACACAGGGTCATAGACCTAGAGTGGTGGACTGGTAGGACAATAACACAGGGGTCATAGACCTAGAGTGGTGGGCTGGTACAACAATAACACAGGGGTCATAGACCTAGAGTGGTGGGCTGGTACAACAATAACACAGGGTCATAGACCTAGAGTGGTGGACTGGTAGAACAATAACACAGGGGTCATAGACCTAGAGTGGTGGACTGGTAGAACAATAACACAGGGTCATAGACCTAGAGTGGTGGGCTGGTACAACAATAACACAGGGTCATAGACCTAGAGTGGTGGACTGGTAGAACAATAACACAGGGTCATAGACCTAGAGTGGTGGGCTGGTACAACAATAACACAGGGTCATAGACCTAGAGTGGTGGACTGGTAGACCAATAACACAGGGTCATAGACCTAGAGTGGTGGACTGGTAGAACAATAACACAGGGGTCATAGACCTAGAGTGGTGGGCTGGTACAACAATAACACAGGGGTCATAGACCTAGAGTGGTGGGCTGGTACAACAATAACACAGGGGTCATAGACCTAGAGTGGTGGGCTGGTACAACAATTACACAGGGGTCATAGACCTAGAGTGGTGGGCTGGTAGGACGATAACACAGGGGTCATAGACCTAGAGTGGTGGACTGGTAGAACAATAACACAGGGGTCATAGACCTAGAGTGGTGGGCTGGTAGAACAATAACACAGGGGTCATAGACCTAGAGTGGTGGGCTGGTAGGACGATAACACAGGGTCATAGACCTAGAGTGGTGGGCTGGTACAACAATAACACAGGGGTCATAGACCTAGAGTGGTGGGCTGGTAGGACAATAACACAGGGGTCATAGACCTAGAGTGGTGGGCTGGTACAACAATAACACAGGGGTCATAGACCTAGAGTGGTGGGCTGGTAGGACAATAACACAGGGGTCATAGACCTAGAGTGGTGGGCTGGTAGGACGATAACACAGGGGTCATAGACCTAGAGTGGTGGGCTGGTAGGACAATAACACAGGGGTCATAGACCTAGAGTGGTGGGCTGGTAGGACGATAACACAGGGGTCATAGACCTAGAGTGGTGGGCTGGTAGGACAATAACACAGGGGTCATAGACCTAGAGTGGTGGGCTGGTACAACAATAACACAGGGGTCATAGACCTAGAGTGGTGGACTGGTAGGACAATAACACAGGGTCATAGACCTAGAGTGGTGGGCTGGTAGGACGATAACACAGGGTCATAGACCTAGAGTGGTGGGCTGGTACAACAATAACACAGGGGTCATAGACCTAGAGTGGTGGGCTGGTAGGACAATAACACAGGGGTCATAGACCTAGAGTGGTGGGCTGGTACAACAATAACACAGGGGTCATAGACCTAGAGTGGTGGGCTGGTACAACAATAACACAGGGGTCATAGACCTAGAGTGGTGGGCTGGTAGGACAATAACACAGGGGTCATAGACCTAGAGTGGTGGACTGGTACAACAATAACACAGGGGTCATAGACCTAGAGTGGTGGACTGGTAGGACGATAACACAGGGGTCATAGACCTAGAGTGGTGGACTGGTAGGACGATAACACAGGGGTCATAGACCTAGAGTGGTGGACTGGTACAACAATAACACAGGGGTCATAGACCTAGAGTGGTGGGCTGGTAGGACGATAACACAGGGGTCATAGACCTAGAGTGGTGGGCTGGTACAACAATAACACAGGGGTCATAGACCTAGAGTGGTGGGCTGGTACAACAATAACACAGGGTCATAGACCTAGAGTGGTGGGCTGGTAGGACGATAACACAGGGGTCATAGACCTAGAGTGGTGGGCTGGGGGTCATAGACCTAGAGTGGTGGGCTGGTACAACAATAACACAGGGGTCATAGACCTAGAGTGGTGGGCTGGTAGGACAATAACACAGGGTCATAGACCTAGAGTGGTGGACTGGTAGAACAATAACACAGGGTCATAGACCTAGAGTGGTGGGCTGGTACAACAATAACACAGGGTCATAGACCTAGAGTGGTGGACTGGTAGAACAATAACACAGGGTCATAGACCTAGAGTGGTGGGCTGGTACAACAATAACACAGGGGTCATAGACCTAGAGTGGTGGGCTGGTACAACAATAACACAGGGGTCATAGACCTAGAGTGGTGGGCTGGTAGGACGATAACACAGGGGTCATAGACCTAGAGTGGTGGGCTGGTAGAACAATAACACAGGGGTCATAGACCTAGAGTGGTGGACTGGTAGGACAATAACACAGGGGTCATAGACCTAGAGTGGTGGGCTGGTACAACAATAACACAGGGGTCATAGACCTAGAGTGGTGGGCTGGTAGGACAATAACACAGGGGTCATAGACCTAGAGTGGTGGGCTGGTACAACAATAACACAGGGGTCATAGACCTAGAGTGGTGGGCTGGTAGAACAATAACACTGGGGTCATAGACCTAGAGTGGTGGGCTGGTAGGACAATAACACAGGGGTCATAGACCTAGAGTGGTGGACTGGTAGGACGATAACACAGGGGTCATAGACCTAGAGTGGTGGACTGGTACAACAATAACACAGGACAGAAGAAGAGAACGGCGTTAGTATGTTGTGAAGCTAATAGCAGTGACGCTATTACCGTGTAACTCCGGTAGGGAAACATCTGAAAAATAGCGCACTTGGTAACATTAGTGTGTACCAGTCGGCGAAAGCCAACATCACCCACGACAGAGAACGGTTGATTGTCAAGGGCAATGAATTCCATTATCTTGGCGTTAATGGTTTTCACCTTTGAGTTGTCTCGCTGAAATGTTCTTACTCTTTCAAATGACTGCTGGACTTGTTGACTGCTCGATCCACACAGCAGACATTGTGGGCTAGGTTAGGAATGCTGTGTTGCACGTGTAGCGCAACATTTAATGTGGCGTCATTACGTCATGTACCTTCGTTATATAGGTATGCACGGTAGCTTTGACATCGGTTTTTAACATCGCCGTTAAACTAAACATCTGGTCGTTAAACTAGATGTTGGCATTTTGTGCTAATATCGTCCGATTGCGATATGTTCACCGATATATCTTGCATCCCTAGTTATGACATATTACGACGTGGTTATAACCGTGTTATAATGACGCGTGGTGACAAGTAGTGTGACCCCTTTTTCTAACGCTTACCCTATAATAACGCAACAAATCCATCACATCATGGCGCATGGTTAGGCTACAAATCATGAAATATATTGACCAATTACAGACAGTAGCCTACAAGTAGAAAAAATAGAACTCAAATTGAACATGACATTTATTTAAATTATGATTTAAATAGGCCTATCGCCTACTGTTTTTATTTTTTATACATCTCGGTTTTAATTTGAAGCATCTTGTCTATCATCTATCATCTATCATACTTCGCTTGTTTGCATTAATGTCAAAACCATTGTACACTTTGTTTGTTCTGAAGTTATCGGCGGTCACAGAGAGACGGATAAACCATGTGATTCTATGTTCAGCAGAGATAGTTATCAGCGGTCACAGAGAGACGGATAAACCATGTGATTCTATGTTCAGCAGAGATAGTTATCAGCGGTCACAGAGAGACGGATAAACCATGTGATTCTATGTTCAGCAGAGATAGTTATCAGCGGTCACAGAGAGACGGATAAACCATGTGATTCTATGTTCAGCAGAGATAGTTATCAGCGGTCACAGAGAGACGGATAAACCATGTGATTCTATGTTCAGCAGAGATAGTTATCAGCGGTCACAGAGAGACGGATAAACCATGTGATTCTATGTTCAGCAGAGATAGTTATCAGCGGTCACAGAGAGACGGATAAACCATGTGATTCTATGTTCAGCAGAGATAGTTATCAGCGGTCACAGAGAGACGGATAAACCATGTGATTCTATGTTCAGCAGAGATAGTTATCGGCGGTCACAGAGAGACGGATAAACCATGTGATTCTATGTTCAGCAGAGATAGTTATCGGCGGTCACAGAGAGAAGGATAAACCATGTGATTCTATGTTCAGCAGAGATAGTTATCGGCGGTCACAGAGAGACGGATAAACCATGTGATTCTATGTTCAGCAGAGATAGTTATCGGCGGTCACAGAGAGAAGGATAAACCATGTGATTCTATGTTCAGCAGAGATAGTTATCGGCGGTCACAGAGAGAAGGATAAACCATGTGATTCTATGTTCAGCAGAGATAGTTATCGGCGGTCACAGAGAGACAGATAAACCATGTGATTCTATGTCCAGCAGAGATAGTTATCGGCGGTCACAGAGAGAAGGATAAACCATGTGATTCTATGTCCAGCAGAGATCTTCTGTGTATAAAGTGATGCAGGAGGGGGGGAAAGCATCTAACGAGGCACTTACAGTAGCTTTTCAATAACGATGGGTTTGGGGGAAACAGCTCAGAGATTTTCCGATGAAGATTCTAACAATGTACTAAGCCTTAAAATGCTTTTGGAAAACCGGGGCCCAGGTTGCTACGGTGCAACGGTCTAAGGCTACGGTCTATACGGTACGGTGACCGAGTTCAATACAGCGCGTTGAATAATAATAAGACAACACCTTCAAATGAATATCTTGTCAGCGATGCATGCATTATACAGGCTATGATAGGATTCATATTACCTGGTCTTGTAAATAATCAAAGGTGAATCCACCAATCAAGAGTCAATAGGTTACTGTTTTCATACACAGGAAGGACTATTTATATATATATATATATAAGGTGTTTATTTTGTGGGAACAAAGCGAGAGAAGTCTGCACTTACCTGCTGAAAATGGCTTCACAAACCCTCTGTATTAGCGCATGTCACAAGCAGACTCCTATTCTCTCTGGGAAGAATACAACAGCTCTGAAGAAGTAGTTGACTTCTATCACCTTGGACGTCCGAGCGGCTGGTCGCCGTATCCAGAACCGCCTCGTCCTCTGCGACGCACCTGGCGTCAAAGGTCACGCACACAGGCTGGCAAAAAAGTAGAAAGTTGCAGGACCGTAGAAAACAGCGTTTGAACATAAACCGGTACGGTACTTCTATTGCAAATGTGTGGTCTGTTTTCATTCAACTAAGATCCGCCTCTCTCTCCCTCTCCCTCTCTCTCCCCTCCTCCCTCTCCCTCTCTCTCCCCTCCTCCCTCTCCCTCTCTCTCTCTCTCCCTCCCTCTCCCTCTCTCTCCCCTCCTCCCTGCTCTGCAGGCACCGTCGCCGATATGGCACCGACGCCCTCTACCGCAATCAGGCCGTTTGCGCACGAGCCGTACCTTATTCTGATTAATTGTGTGCAGCCCATGGACCTTGCTACAGATCCTGAACCGGGAAGGCGGAAACCGGGAAGGCGGACCCGTGGACCCACCGGGTGTGCAGGTTTTCCAGTGGAGGCTGTTTAGGGGAGTGGGGTTTATAATAATGTCTGGAACGGAGTAGATGGAATGGCATCAAACCATGTGTTTGACGTATTTGATACCATTCCACAAACTCCGCTCCAGCCTTTACCAGGAGCCCGTCCTTCCAAATTAAGGTGCCACCAACAACGAACACGTTGCAGCCAATGAAGAGCTGACTGGCTGAATCGGGTGTTCAGAAGGATGGAAGGTTTTAGTTGAATCAACGTTGTTTCCACATCATTTCAATGAAATGTCGTTGAACCAACGATGAATAAGACGTCGGCTTGACGTCTGTGCCCAGTGGGCTAGATTAAATATGTCTCTATGGCTGCATTTACACAGACAACTTCCCAATGAACGTTCTGGGCCCAATTTCCCAGAAGCATTGTTAAGGCTAAATGTATCGTTGGATCCTTTATAGGAGCATCGTTTAATCTCTGCGCTGTTTCCTAAAACCGGTAATCGGTAATAATGTGGCACTTGAAAACGCGCATCTGCCTCCACTTGTAGAACAGCTAAATGCGTCTTTTGATTTTTTTTTTTTTTGCCGTCCCGCGCCACTTTATACACAAAAGCCTAAGATAAACATAAACCATATAATTCTATCCGTCTCTGTGACCGCTGATAACTTCAGAACAAAGTTAACTACAAATACAAGTTGTCAGTGTCTTTGAAATTCATACAAACAAGTGACATAAAAAAATTACTCAAATGAAAACCGAGATGACTGCATTAAAATATAAATACAAGCCTATTTCAATCCATTTCATGTTCAATCAATTGACTTACATAGTTCTACCTGTAGGTTAGTCTGTAATTTGTTGCAATTTATTTCGTGTGCGCAATGAAGTGTCAAATCTGGGTTTTAGTGAATTTTTATTGGGTAGCCTAAGCATGAAAATAAACCAGCTCAATATGTTCGAATGTAGGTGGTAATATCTCTCTAGGCGCATATCGTCTTCAGTTTTACCATTAATTAACTAGGCGAGTCAGTTAAAGAACAAATACTTATTTACAATGACGGCCTCCCAGAGAACTGCCTTGTTCAGGGGGTAGAACGAGAGATTTATACCTTGTCAGCTCGGGGATTTGAGCCAGCAACCTTTCAGTTACTAGTCCAACGCTCTAACCACTAGGCTACCTGCACCCCCAAAAAAAGCATTGTTAAATAATTATATTAAGGAAAGAATTGAATGGAGATGGCTGATCAGAGAGTAGCGCTGCCTTTCTTTCCAACCTTTCAGTCTGGACACATGATCCAATGACGCCCTTAGCGACGGGTAGTTACCCTTAGCGACCGGTAGTTACCCTTAGCGACCGGTAGTTACCTCTACGTGGTCTTTTGGGAAACGCATGTTACATCTTCGCCATTGTGGGAGGAAAGATGCATCACTAAAACATTGGGGAAACCGGGCCCTGGACAAGTTCCATCTTTTTTAGGAACAATATAATACCACTAGAGGTCCACATCACATCACAGTAAGTAGAGGTCCTCATTACATCGCAGTAAGTAGAGATCCTCATCACATCACAGTAAGTAGAGGTCCTCATCACATCACAGTAAGTAGAGGTCCTCATCACATCACAGTAAGTAGAGGTCCTCATCACATCGCAGTAAGTAGAGATCCTCATCACATCACAGTAAGTAGAGGTCCTCATCACATCGCAGTAAGTAGAGATCCTCATCACATCACAGTAAGTAGAGGTCCTCATCACGTCACAGTAAGTAGAGGTCCTCATCACATCGCAGTAAGTAGAGGTCCTCATCACAGTAAGTAGAGGTCCTCATCACATCGCAGTAAGTAGAGGTCCACATCACAGTAAGTAGAGGTCCTCATCACATCGCAGTAAGTAGAGGTCCTCATCACAGTAAGTAGAGGTCCTCATCACATCGCAGTAAGTAGAGGTCCTCATCACAGTAAGTAGAGGTCCTCATCACATCACAGTAAGTAGAGGTCCTCATCACATCGCAGTAAGTAGAGGTCCTCATCACAGTAAGTAGAGGTCCTCATCACAGTAAGTAGAGGTCCTCATCACATCACAGTAAGTAGAGGTCCTCATCACAGTAAGTAGAGGTCCTCATCACATCACAGTAAGTAGAGGTCCTCATCACATCGCAGTAAGTATAGGTCCTCATCACATCACAGTAAGTAGAGGTCCTCATCACAGTAAGTAGAGGTCCTCATCACAGTAAGTAGAGGTCCTCATCACAGTAAGTAGAGGTCCTCATCACGTCACAGTAAGTAGAGGTCCTCATCACAGTAAGTAGAGGTCCTCATCACATCACAGTAAGTAGAGGTCCTCATCACAGTAAGTAGAGGTCCTCATCACAGTAAGTAGAGGTCCTCATCACAGTAAGTAGAGGTCCTCATCACATCACAGTAGGTAGAGGTCCTCATCACGTCACAGTAAGTAGAGGTCCTCATCACGTCACAGTAGGTAGAGGTCCTCATCACATCACAGTAAGTAGAGGTCCTCATCACGTCACAGTAAGTAGAGTTCCTCATCACATCGCAGTAAGTAGAGTTCCTCATCACATCGCAGTAAGTAGAGGTCCTCATCACAGTAAGTAGAGGTCCTCATCACATCGCAGTAAGTAGAGGTCCTCATCGCAGTAAGTAGAGGTCCTCATCACATCGCAGTAAGTAGAGGTCCTCATCACATCACAGTAGGTAGAGGTCCTCATCACATCGCAGTAAGTAGAGTTCCTCATCACATCGCAGTAAGTAGAGTTCCTCATCACATCGCAGTAAGTAGAGTTCCTCATCACATCACAGTAAGTAGAGGTCCTCATCACATCGCAGTAAGTAGAGGTCCTCATCACATCGCAGTAAGTAGAGGTCCTCATCACATCGCAGTAAGTAGAGGTCCTCATCACATCGCAGTAAGTAGAGGTCCTCATCACATCGCAGTAAGTAGAGGTCCTCATCACAGTAAGTAGAGGTCGTCAACACATCATAGTAGAGGCCATAGACCTATCATAACTGTAGAGGGCTGGAGGCAGGGTTCAACCATAGACCTATCATAACTGTAGAGGGATAGAGGCAGGGTTCAACCATAGACCTATCATAACTGTAGAGGCCTAGAGGCAGGGTTCAACCATAGACCTATCATAACTGTAGAGGGCTGGAGGCAGGGTTCAACCATAGACCTATCATAACTGTAGAGGGATAGAGGCAGGGTTCAACCATAGACCTATCATAACTGTAGAGGGCTAGAGGCAGGGTTCAACCATAGACCTATCATAACTGTAGAGGAATATAGGCAGGGTTCAACCATAGACCTATCATAACTGTAGAGGGCTAGAGGCAGGGTTCAACCATAGACCTATCATAACTGTAGAGGGATAGAGGCAGGGTTCAACCATAGACCTATCATAACTGTAGAGGCTAGAGGCAGGGTTCAACCATAGACCTATCATAACTGTAGAGGGATAGAGGCAGGGTTCAACCATAGACCTATCATAACTGTAGAGGGCAGGAGGCAGGGTTCAACCATAGACCTATCATAACTGTAGAGGGATAGAGGCAGGGTTCAACCATAGACCTATCATACCTTAAGGGACATCTGAGACGGGAGCCGTATGGTTAGTGAAGAAAGTCCCATTGCAAATGTACGGTCCCTTACCTGACGTCCGGCGACGTCGCAGAAAATCGCGGACGGCGTCGGGCCGGGGGCGGCGGAGAGCTCTTTCAGGAAGTCACCCCAAAAAACGTCTCGGACTTTCGGTTTCCGTTTTATAAAAATGACAAATTTTTGACTTTTTTCCGCATTCTCGAAAATTCCCACAAGGGGGAAAATAAATCATATTGCAAGCGCACGAGCACGTGGCAAACGAGCGCGGCCTTTTCTCCTAAACTGAAAATATTTCGAAGACGAAACTCGGCGAGCGTAGGTTTGGAGTAATGGGCAGTTGGCCCCGAACGAGATGGCGTCGAGACCTCGGCGCTTTTTGAGTTATGGCCATTTTTCTGGGATTAAAGGGTTAAAACGCAAGTAGGGTGCTAATTTGACCGCTTCATGTCAAAGTACATAAGCATACGGTGTCAGGAAAAAAAGAACCAGCCATTTATCTATCGTAATTTAAGAGAAATCGTACATTGACCGTTTGGTGATGTTCACAAAGAGGATTTTTTTTTTCAAAAAATTCACAGATCCAGTTGCAGTGTGTTCAGACGAACATTTTTAAAGTGGGTCTCGAAGCTCTGCGAGAATCCTGTGATTTTATGAAATAACACACACTCATTTAACCCTCTTTAAATAAGTCAGTTCTTAACATAAAGACTTAAATATTATATAAGAGCCTACCCCAAGGAGGGTATGTGTTCACTTTCAGCTTCCTATGTCAACTGGAAGTACCTTAAAATGGTGCCATAGGGTCAGGTTTGAAGGGTAATAAGGTCAGATCTTTTCAAAACTTCACTTGTGTGATTAGACAACCCTCATGAACTGTAATCAGTCATTTCTCCAAACAGATGTCAAAGAAAAGCTCTCTCACACAAACACACACACACAAAAAGCTATGATGGAGTGAAAAAGTATGGTGCTTAAAGACACACAAAGCCTGCAATGGCATTACTATTATCTACAGGCCGTGCCGAGTTCAACGAGATGCCCCGCTTGACCGTAGCTCGCTCGGTCTGAGCGCAGCGACCGTTACAAGAAGACGGACACGAATGACCCTTTGACCTCAATGTCAATTTTATTTGCTTTTGGGAGACAGAGAGAGAACCGTTAAGGTTAGAAGCACAATTTCACCTCAGGAACAATCCTAAGGTCCTCCCGATCTGTGCAAGCCTAACCTTGACCTTGTGGCATTAACCCTTAACAGTTAAAAGAAGGTGTTTACATCAAATAGTTTACAATGAAATGTCTCCCCATTGGAATACATTGACTGCACCTCTAAATTCAACCTAAAGCCTATGTGGGTTATGAATGTCTTATGAACCTGTCTTTGATGTCAGTCCATCAGGCCACCATGAGGTCTACCTGTGTCGATTCTAAGCTTCCTGGAGCAACCGGAAGTGGTTAAATCACCCTAAAAGTGTTTGCCATACCCAACCTGCAGTTTGAGAGAAATAGTGCATTCAACCCTATGTAAATCAGTCAATTTTTAACATACAGACTTAAAACTCAGGATTCTGTAAGAGCCTACTCCAGTGATGATATGTTTTTATTTTTAGCTTCCTGTGCCAACCGGAAGTGCCATAATTGGTGTCAAATGGGCTGTTTCGAAGGGTTAAAAATGTCAAATCTTTCCCAAACTTCATATATGTGAATAGACAACCCTCCTGAACTGTAAATCAGTCATTCATCACATCAGATTTCAAAAACAAAATTACACACCCACACAGAAATGATGGAGGGACACACTGAGGGGCTAAGAGGCAGACAGTGCATGTAGTAGTTACTTTTGTTTGAACTTTTAAAGAACCGTCAGACCTAGAGTTCTGAAACTTTACAAACCTGTTCTAGACCTCAGGTCGATTGTGCACGGTGAGTTATGTGGCTCTAGAAGGTTCTCGGACCGATAAAAAGCCTCGTGTATTTGCAATGTTTTCAATTCATTTTGAGCTCAACGAAACTGACGACATTTAGAAACGTCCCAGAGTCTCAAGACTAGGTGCATTGAAACGGGCTCGGCCCAAAGAGACGGACTCCAACGATTCTGTCCGATTGCTCATTCAAGCACCCCGTAGCAAGGCAATGAAAAAAGTGGAATTTCAGCACCAATTAGGGTTTTGCTCGGGCATCGAATGACCTATCGAGCCGAAACTTAGGATTCGAGGTCGCCTCACATAGGGCTAAACATAATGTGAGAATTGGACCCGCAGCTAGAACATAACTACGTATTATTTGTTTTATTATGGTTTAAAGAGAAGGCGCTGTGAATTTTGGGCCTGCTCTGAAATATGTTATAGTTGGCTTCTAAAGGAGTTGGAAAAAGTGAGTTTGGTGTCAGATGGTATCAGTTTGGTGTCTGACAATATCCAATTGACTGATGGACACCGACTTGCTAGTTGACTTTTGTACATTTGCAATATGTTTCAACGGGGGGGGTACCATCACCAAAATCGACATGATGAAATTTCATGCAACGAGCGATGGAGAGGAACCACTATCACTGCCCGGCCATCCTGAGGTCATCAGGACGTTGACTTTTGCATTTCTAAAGTATTTAAGAGAATGCACGTTACATTTGCAATATGATGTGATGTTTTTCATATTGCAAATGTAACGTGCATTCTTTAAATACTTTAGAAATACAAAAGTCAACGTCCTGATGACCTCAGGATGGCCGGGCAGTGATAGTGGTTCCTCTCCATCGCTCGTTGCGTGAAATTTCATCATGTCGATTTTGGTGATGGTACCCTCCCGTTGAAACATATTGCAAATGTACAAAAGTTGACTAGCAAGTCAACTAGCAAGTGTCAACAAAAGTCAACTAGCAAGTGTCCATCAGTCAATTGGATATTTTCAGACACCAAACTGATACCATCTGACTCCAAACTCACTTTTTACAACTCCTTTAGAATCCAACTATCACATATTTCAGAGCATATTTCAGAGCATTTCACTGTTGAATCATATGCAAATGTAACGTGCATTCTTTAAATAAACCCTATGTGGGTTATGAATGTCTTATGAACCTGTCTTCAATGACAATCCATCAAGCCACTATGAGGTCTACCTGTGTTGATTCTAAGCTTCCTGGAGCAACCGGAAGTGATAAAATCACCCTAAAAGTGTTTTGCCATACCCAACCAGCAGTTTGTGATATTTAGTGCATTCAACCCTGTGTAAATCAGTCAGTTCTTAACGTATAGACTTAAAACTCAGGATTCTGTAAAAGCATACCCCGATCAGGATAGGTATTTACTTATAGCTTCCTGTGCCAACCGGAAGTGCCTTAAAATGGGGTCATAGGTGCTGTTTCAAAGGGTTAAAAAAGTCAGATCTTTCCAAAACTTTAAGTGTGTGATTAGGCAACCCTCATGAAGTGTAAATCAGTCATTTCTCTAAACAGATGTCAAAGAAAAGCTCACACACACACACACAGACACACACAGCAAGGATGGAATGAAAAAGTATGGTGCTTAAAGACACACAGAGCCTTAAATGCTTTTAGGGGGGATCCAGACTTCCATACCCGCTCTGGGAGCACTATACTACGGGCAAAAATAAATGGGTGCTGGCCTGAGTGATTTATGGAGGTTTTCAAAAAAAGTCAAAAAATATTCTGTTTCATGTTTTGGGTTACCACGCACGATTTTCAATACAGTTTTAAATGCTTCATTTTGGCCTTTAAAAAAAAAATGTTATTTTCGACTATGAAGGGGGTGATACGTTTTTTCCAAATTTTTGACATTTTTGACTTTTGACTTCCTATGAAATCACATTCCAAATGCACAAAACATATTCCTTAAGTACAAGTAAACATTTATAAAAAATTATGATAATAAAATGTGACTAAAGTACTTTCATACAGTTCTTACACATGTGTAATTGACATAAAACTCGAAAGAATTTCGAAAAACGGTCCAGAAAGCACTTTTTTAAGGGGGTGATAAGTTTTTGCCAAAACTTTCAAAATCTCAAAATTTTACTCTTGGGTCTTGACTTGCGTTACAAAAGGCCTATGAAAAATTTAGATAGAACACACTCGCCCACTATAGGAATTTTGGAGTGTTACACAGCTCATTTGCAGCATGGCATTTGCCATCAACTTTGGATGAAACACCGCCAGAAATAGTGTATTTGTCCATCGTGTATATGCTGCGCCCGGTGCCAATAACTTGCCATGTTATTTTGTACAATTGGGGGGGGACTTCCCTTACATAACTGTAGAGGGCTAGAGGCAGGGTTCAACCATAGACCTATCATAACTGTAGAGGGCTAGAGGCAGGGTTCAACCATAGACCTATCATAACTGTAGAGGGCTAGAGGCAGGGTTCAACCATAGACCTATTATAACTGTAGAGGGATAGAGGCAGGGTTCAACCATAGACCTATCATAGCTGTAGAGGGCTAGAGGCAGGGTTCAACCATAGAC
Source organism: Salvelinus namaycush (assembly GCF_016432855.1). Lineage (NCBI taxonomy): Eukaryota > Metazoa > Chordata > Actinopteri > Salmoniformes > Salmonidae > Salvelinus > Salvelinus namaycush. The sequence goes on from NW_024058685.1 coordinate 40,309, forward strand.
CTATCATAACTGTAGAGGGCTAGAGGCAGGGTTCAACCATAGACCTATCATAACTGTAGAGGGCTAGAGGCAGGGTTCAACCATAGACCTATCATAACTGTAGAGGGCTGGAGGCAGGGTTCAACCATAGACCTATCATAACTGTAGAGGGCTGGAGGAAGGGTTCAACCATAGACCTATCATAACTGTAGAGGGATAGAGGCAGGGTTCAACCATAGACCTATCATAACTGTAGAGGCCTAGAGGCAGGGTTCAACCATAGACCTATCATAACTGTAGAGGGATAGAGGCAGGGTTCAACCATAGACCTATCATAACTGTAGAGGGCTAGAGGCAGGGTTCAACCATAGACCTATCATAACTGTAGAGGGATAGAGGCAGGGTTCAACCATAGACCTATCATAACTGTAGAGGGATAGAGGCAGCGTTCAACCATAGACCTATCATAACTGTAAAGGACTGGAGGCAGCGTTCAACCATAGACCTATCATAACTGTAGAGGGCTGGAGGCAAGGTTCAACCATAGACCTATTATAACTGTAGAGGGATAGAGGCAGGGTTCAACCATAGACCTATCATAACTGTAGAGGGCTAGAGGCAGGGTTCAACCATAGACCTATCATAACTGTAGAGGGCTAGAGGCAGGGTTCAACCATAGACCTATCATAACTGTAGAGGGCTAGAGGCAGGGTTCAACCATAGACCTATCATAACTGTAGAGGGCTAGAGGCAGGGTTCAACCATAGACCTATCATAACTGTAGAGGGCTAGAGGCAGGGTTCAACCATAGACCTATCATAGCTGTAGAGGGCTAGAGGCAGGGTTCAACCATAGACCTATCATAAGTGTAGAGGGCTAGAGGCAGGGCTCAACCATAGACCTATCATAACTGTAAAGGACTGGAGGCAGCGTTCAACCATAGACCTATCATAACTGTAGAGGGCTGGAGGCAGGGTTCAACCATAGACCTATTATAACTGTAGAGGGATAGAGGCAGGGTTCAACCATAGACCTATCATAACTGTAGAGGGCTAGAGGCAGGGTTCAACCATAGACCTATCATAACTGTAGAGGGCTAGAGGCAGGGTTCAACCATAGACCTATCATAACTGTGGAGGGCTAGAGGCAGGGTTCAACCATAGACCTATCATAACTGTAGAGGGCTAGAGGCAGGGTTCAACCATAGACCTATCATAACTGTAGAGGGCTAGAGGCAGGGTTCAACCATAGACCTATCATAGCTGTAGAGGGCTAGAGGCAGGGTTCAACCATAGACCTATCATAACTGTAGAGGGCTGGAGGCAGGGTTCAACCATAGACCTATCATAACTGTAGAGGGATAGAGGCAGGGTTCAACCATAGACCTATCATAACTGTAGAGGGATAGAGGCAGGGTTCAACCATAGACCTATCATAACTTTGGAGGGCTAGAGGCAGGGTTCAACCATAGACCTATCATAACTGTAGAGGGCTAGAGGCAGGGTTCAACCATAGACCTATCATAACTGTAGAGGCCTAGAGGCAGGGTTCAACCATAGACCTATCATAACTGTAGAGGGCTGGAGGCAGGGTTCAACCATAGACCTATCATAACTGCAGAGGGATAGAGGCAGGGTTCAACCATAGACCTATCATAACTGTAGAGGGCTGGAGGCAGGGTTCAACCATAGACCTATCATAACTGTAGAGGCCTAGAGGCAGGGTTCAACCATAGACCTATCATAGCTGTAGAGGGATAGAGGCAGGGTTCAACCATAGACCTATCATAACTGTAGAGGGCTAGAGGCAGGGTTCAACCATAGACCTATCATAGCTGCAGAGGGATAGAGGCAGGGTTCAACCATAGACCTATCATAACTGCAGAGGGATAGAGGCAGGGTTCAACCATAGACCTATCATAACTGTAGAGGCCTAGAGGCAGGGTTCAACCATAGACCTATCATAGCTGTAGAGGGATAGAGGCAGGGTTCAACCATAGACCTATCATAACTGTAGAGGGCTAGAGGCAGGGTTCAACCATAGACCTATCATAACTGTGGAGGGCTAGAGGCAGGGTTCAACCATAGACCTATCATAACTGTAGAGGGCTAGAGGCAGGGTTCAACCATAGACCTATCATAACTGTAGAGGCCTAGAGGCAGGGTTCAACCATAGACCTATCATAACTGTAGAGGGCTGGAGGCAGGGTTCAACCATAGACCTATCATAACTGCAGAGGGATAGAGGCAGGGTTCAACCATAGACCTATCATAACTGTAGAGGGCTGGAGGCAGGGTTCAACCATAGACCTATCATAACTGTAGAGGGATAGAGGCAGGGTTCAACCATAGACCTATCATAACTGTAGAGGGCTAGAGGCAGGGTTCAACCATAGACCTATCATAACTGTAGAGGCCTAGAGGCAGGGTTCAACCATAGACCTATCATAACTGTAGAGGGCTAGAGGCAGGGTTCAACCATAGACCTATCATAACTGTAGAGGGATAGAGGCAGGGTTCAACCATAGACCTATCATAACTGTAGAGGGATAGAGGCAGGGTTCAACCATAGACCTATCATAACTGTAGAGGGCTGGAGGCAGGGTTCAACCATAGACCTATCATAACTGTAGAGGGATAGAGGCAGGGTTCAACCATAAACCTATCACAGCTGTAGAGGGCTAGAGGCAGGGTTCAACCATAGACCTATCATAACTCTAGAGGGCTAGAGGCAAGGTTCAACCATAGACCTATCATAACTGTAGAGGGCTGGAGGCAGGGTTCAACCATAGACCTATCATAACTGTAGAGGGATAGAGGCAGGGTTCAACCATAGACCTATCATAACTGTAGAGGGCTGGAGGCAGGGTTCAACCATAGACCTATCATAACTGTAGAGGGCTAGAGGCAGGGTTCAACCATAGACATATCATAACTGTAGAGGGATAAAGGCAGGGTTCAACCATAGACCTATCATAACTGTAGAGGGATAGAGTCAGGGTTCAACCATAGACCTATCATAACTGTAGAGGGCTAGAGGCAGGGTTCAACCATAGACCTATCATAACTGTAGAGGGCTGGAGGAAGGGTTCAACCATAGACCTATCATAACTGTAGAGGGAATGAGGCACGTTAGACCTATCATAACTGTAGAGGCCTATAGGCAGGGTTCAACCATAGACCTATCATAACTGTAGAGGGCTGGAGGAAGGGTTCAACCATAGACCTATCATAACTGTAGAGGGCTGGAGGAAGGGTTCAACCATAGACCTATCATAACTGTAGAGGGCTGGAGGCAAGGTTCAACCATAGACCTATCATAACTGTAGAGGAATAGAGGCAGGGTTCAACCATAGACCTATCATAACTGTAGAGGGCTGGAGGCAGGGTTCAACCATAGACCTATCATAACTGTAGAGAGCTAGAGGCACTGTTCAACCATAGACCTATCATAACTGTAGAGGGCTAGAGGCAGGGTTCAACCATAGACCTATCATAACTGTAGAGGCCTAGAGGCAAGGTTCAACCATATACCTATCATAACTGTAGAGGGCTAGGGGCAGGGTTCAACCATAGAACTATCATAACTGTAGAGGGATAGAGGCAGGGTTCAACCATAGACCTATCATAACTGTAGAGGGATAGAGGCAGGGTTCAACCATAGACCTATCATAACTGTAGAGGGCTAGAGGCAGGGCTCAACCATAGACCTATCATAACTGTAGAGGGCTGGAGGAAGGGTTCAACCATAGACCTATCATAACTGTAGAGGGCTGGAGGAAGGGTTCAACCATAGACCTATCATAACTGTAGAGGGCTGGAGGCAAGGTTCAACCATAGACCTATCATAACTGTAGAGGGCTGGAGGAAGGGTTCAACCATATACCTATCATAACTGTAGAGGGCTAGAGGCAGGGTTCAACCATAGACCTATCATAACTGTAGAGGGATAGAGGCAGGGTTCAACCATAGACCTATCATAACTGTAGAGGGCTATAGGCAGGGCTCAACCATAGACCTATCATAACTGTAGAGGGCTGGAGGAAGGGTTCAACCATAGACCTATCATAACTGTAGAGGGCTGGAGGAAGGGTTCAACCATAGACCTATCATAACTGTAGAGGGCTGGAGGCAAGGTTCAACCATAGACCTATCATAACTGTAGAGGGCTGGAGGAAGGGTTCAACCATATACCTATCATAACTGTAGAGGGCTAGAGGCAGGGTTCAACCATAGACCTATCATAACTGTAGAGGGATAGAGGCAGGGTTCAACCATAGACCTATCATAACTGTAGAGGGATAGAGGCAGGGTTCAACCATAGACCTATCATAACTGTAGAGGACTGGAGGCAGGGTTCAACCATAGACCTATCATAACTGCAGAGGGATAGAGGCAGGGTTCAACCATAGACCTATCATAACTGTAGAGGGCTAGAGGCAGGGTTCAACCATAGACCTATCATAACTGTAAAGGCCTAGAGGCAGGGTTCAACCATAGACATATCATAACTGTAGAGGGCTAGAGGCAGGGTTCAACCATAGATCTATCATAACTGTAGAGGGATAGAGGCAGGGTTCAACCATAGACCTATCATAACTGTAGAGGCTAGAGGCAGGGTTCAACCATAGACCTATCATAACTGTAGAGGGATAGAGGCAGGGTTCAACCATAGACCTATCATAACTGTAGAGGGCTGGAGGCAGGGTTCAACCATAGACCTATCATAACTGTAGTGGGCTGGAGGCAGGGTTCAACCATAGACCTATCATAACTGTAGAGGGCTGGAGGAAGGGTTCAACCATAGACCTATCATAACTGTAGAGGGCTAGAGGCAGGGTTCAACCATAGACCTATCATAACTGTAGAGGGCTAGAGGCAGGGTTCAACCATATACCTATCATAACTGTAGAGGGATAGAGGCAGGGTTCAACCATAGACCTATCATAACTGTAGAAGGATAGAGGCAGGGTTCAACCATAGACCTATCATAACTGTAGAGGACTGGAGGCAGGGTTCAACCATAGACCTATCATAACTGTAGAGGGATAGAGGCAGGGTTCAACCATAGACCTATCACAGCTGTAGAGGGCTAGAGGCAGGGTTCAACCATAGACCTATCATAACTGTAGAGGGCTAGAGGCAGGGTTCAACCATAGACCTATCATAACTGTAGAGGCCTAGAGGCAGGGTTCAACCATAGACCTATCATAACTGTAGAGGGCTAGAGGCAGGGTTCAACCATAGACCTATCATAACTGTAGAAGGATAGAGGCAGGGTTCAACCATAGACCTATCATAACTGTAGAGGGCTGGAGGCAGGGTTCAACCATAGACCTATCATAACTGTAGAGGGATAGAGGCAGGGTTCAACCATAAACCTATCACAGCTGTAGAGGGCTAGAGGCAGGGTTCAACCATAGACCTATCATAACTGTAGAGGGCTAGAGGCAAGGTTCAACCATAGACCTATCATAACTGTAGAGGGCTGGAGGCAGGGTTCAACCATAGACCTATCATAACTGTAGAGGGATAGAGGCAGGGTTCAACCATAGACCTATCATAACTGTAGAGGGCTGGAGGCAGGGTTCAACCATAGACCTATCATAACTGTAGAGGGCTAGAGGCAGGGTTCAACCATAGACATATCATAACTGTAGAGGGATAGAGGCAGGGTTCAACCATAGACCTATCATAACTGTAGAGGGATAGAGGCAGGGTTCAACCATAGACCTATCATAACTGTAGAGGGCTAGAGGCAGGGTTCAACCATAGACCTATCATAACTGTAGAGGGCTGGAGGAAGGGTTCAACCATAGACCTATCATAACTGTAGAGGGAAAGAGGCAGGGTTCAACCATAGACCTATCATAACTGTAGAGGCCTAGAGGCAGGGTTCAACCATAGACCTATCATAACTGTAGAGGGCTGGAGGAAGGGTTCAACCATAGACCTATCATAACTGTAGAGGGCTGGAGGCAAGGTTCAACCATAGACCTATCATAACTGTAGAGGGATAGAGGCAGGGTTCAACCATAGACCTATCATAACTGTAGAGGGCTGGAGGCAGGGTTCAACCATAGACCTATCATAACTGTAGAGGGCTAGAGGCAGGGTTCAACCATAGACCTATCATAACTGTAGAGGGCTAGAGGCAGGGTTCAACCATAGACCTATCATAACTGTAGAGGCCTAGAGGCAAGGTTCAACCATATACCTATCATAACTGTAGAGGGCTAGGGGCAGGGTTCAACCATAGAACTATCATAACTGTAGAGGGATAGAGGCAGGGTTCAACCATAGACCTATCATAACTGTAGAGGGATAGAGGCAGGGTTCAACCATAGACCTATCATAACTGTAGAGGGCTAGAGGCAGGGCTCAACCATAGACCTATCATAACTGTAGAGGGCTGGAGGTAGGGTTCAACCATAGACCTATCATAACTGTAGAGGGCTGGAGGAAGGGTTCAACCATAGACCTATCATAACTGTAGAGGGCTGGAGGCAAGGTTCAACCATAGACCTATCATAACTGTAGAGGGCTGGAGGAAGGGTTCAACCATATACCTATCATAACTGTAGAGGGCTAGAGGCAGGGTTCAACCATAGACCTATCATAACTGTAGAGGGATAGAGGCAGGGTTCAACCATAGACCTATCATAACTGTAGAGGGCTAGAGGCAGGGCTCAACCATAGACCTATCATAACTGTAGAGGGCTGGAGGAAGGGTTCAACCATAGACCTATCATAACTGTAGAGGGCTGGAGGAAGGGTTCAACCATAGACCTATCATAACTGTAGAGGGCTGGAGGCAAGGTTCAACCATAGACCTATCATAACTGTAGAGGGCTGGAGGAAGGGTTCAACCATATACCTATCATAACTGTAGAGGGCTAGAGGCAGGGTTCAACCATAGACCTATCATAACTGTAGAGGGATAGAGGCAGGGTTCAACCATAGACCTATCATAACTGTAGAGGGATAGAGGCAGGGTTCAACCATAGACCTATCATAACTGTAGAGGACTGGAGGCAGGGTTCAACCATAGACCTATCATAACTGCAGAGGGATAGAGGCAGGGTTCAACCATAGACCTATCATAACTGTAGAGGGCTAGAGGCAGGGTTCAACCATAGACCTATCATAACTGTAGAGGCCTAGAGGCAGGGTTCAACCATAGACCTATCATAACTGTAGAGGGCTAGAGGCAGGGTTCAACCATAGATCTATCATAACTGTAGAGGGATAGAGGCAGGGTTCAACCATAGACCTATCATAACTGTAGAGGCTAGAGGCAGGGTTCAACCATAGACCTATCATAACTGTAGAGGGATAGAGGCAGGGTTCAACCATATACCTATCATAACTGTAGAGGGCTGGAGGCAGGGTTCAACCATAGACCTATCATAACTGTAGTGGGCTGGAGGCAGGGTTCAACCATAGACCTATCATAACTGTAGAGGGCTGGAGGAAGGGTTCAACCATAGACCTATCATAACTGTAGAGGGCTAGAGGCAGGGTTCAACCATAGACCTATCATAACTGTAGAGGGCTAGAGGCAGGGTTCAACCATATACCTATCATAACTGTAGAGGGATAGAGGCAGGGTTCAACCATAGACCTATCATAACTGTAGAAGGATAGAGGCAGGGTTCAACCATAGACCTATCATAACTGTAGAGGGCTGGAGGCAGGGTTCAACCATAGACCTATCATAACTGTGGAGGGATAGAGGCAGGGTTCAACCATAGACCTATCACAGCTGTAGAGGGCTAGAGGCAGGGTTCAACCATAGACCTATCATAACTGTAGAGGGCTAGAGGCAGGGTTCAACCATAGACCTATCATAACTGTAGAGGGATAGAGGCAGGGTTCAACCATAGACCTATCATAGCTGTAGAGGGCTAGAGGCAGGGTTCAACCATAGACCTATTATAACTGTAGAGGGCTAGAGGCAGGGTTCAACCATAGACCTATCATAACTGTAGAGGGATAGAGGCAGGGTTCAACCATAGACCTATCATAGCTGTAGAGGGCTAGAGGCAGGGTTCAACCATAGACCTATCATAACTGTAGAGGGCTAGAGGCAGGGTTCAACCATAGACCTATCATAACTGTAGAGGCCTAGAGGCAGGGTTCAACCATAGACCTATCATAACTGTAGAGGGCTGGAGGCAGGGTTCAACCATAGACCTATCATAACTGCAGAGGGATAGAGGCAGGGTTCAACCATAGACCTATCATAACTGTAGAGGGCTGGAGGCAGGGTTCAACCATAGACCTATCATAACTGTAGAGGGATAGAGGCAGGGTTCAACCATAGACCTATCATAACTGTAGAGGGATAGAGGCAGGGTTCAACCATAGACCTATCATAACTGTAGAGGGCTGGAGGCAGGGTTCAACCATAGACCTATCATAACTGTAGAGGGATAGAGGCAGGGTTCAACCATAGACCTATCACAGCTGTAGAGGGCTAGAGGCAGGGTTCAACCATAGACCTATCATAACTGTAGAGGGCTAGAGGCAGGGTTCAACCATAGACCTATCATAACTGTAGAGGGCTGGAGGCAGGGTTCAACCATAGACCTATCATAACTGTAGAGGGATAGAGGCAGGGTTCAACCATAGACCTATCATAACTGTAGAGGGCTGGAGGCAGGGTTCAACCATAGACCTATCATAACTGTAGAGGGCTAGAGGCAGGGTTCAATCATAGACATATCATAACTGTAGAGGGATAGAGGCAGGGGTTCAACCACTAGACCTATCATAACTGTAGAGGGATAGAGGCAGGGTTCAACCATAGACCTATCATAACTGTAGAGGGCTAGAGGCAGGGTTCAAACCATAGAGACCTATCTAAACTAAACTGTAGAGGGTCACTGGAGGGAAGGGTTCAACAACAAAAAAAACACCATAGACTATCATAAAACTGTAGAAGGTGAAAGAAGGCAGGGTTAAAACCATAAATAGACCTATCTAACTGTAGATGCCTAGAAAGGAAGAAGGGCAGGGTTCAACCCATAGAGACCTATCATAACTGTAGAGGAGGGCTGGGAGGGTTCAACAAACACAAAAACAAAAAATCCATAGGACCTATCATAAACTGTAGAGGCTGGAGGAAAGGGTTCAAAAACAACCCAGAGGAAACCTATCATAAAACTGTAGAGGCATGGAAGGCAAGTTCAACCATCGAAGGACCTAATCATAAAACTGTAGAGGGATAGAGGCCAAAGGGCAGGGTTCACCATAGACCTATCATAACTGTAGAGGGCTGGAGGCA
>NW_024058687.1:0-10000 GCF_016432855.1 Salvelinus namaycush
CAGAATGTGGGAAGCAACACGGATATCGGGAGACTACTCAGATGTGGAAGCAATGGAGAGACTACTCAGAATGTGGGAAGCAACACGGATATCTGGAGAGACTACTCAGAATGTGGGAAGCAACACAGATGTCTGGAGAGACTACTCAGAATGTGGGAAGCAACACGGATATCTGGAGAGACTACTCAGAATGTGGGAAGCAACACGGATATCTGGAGAGACTACTCAGAATGTGGGAAGCAACACGGATATCTGGAGAGACTACTCAGAATGTGGGAAGCAACACGGATATCTGGAGAGACTACTCAGAATGTGGGAAGCAACACGGATATCTGGAGAGACTACTCAGAATGTGGGAAGCAACACGGATATCTGGAGAGACTACTCAGAATGTGGGAAGCAACACAGATGTCTGGAGAGACTACTCAGAATGTGGGAAGCAACACAGATATCTGGAGAGACTACTCAGAATGTGGGAAGCAACACGGATATCTGGAGAGACTACTCAGAATGTGGGAAGCAACACGGATATCTGGAGAGACTACTCAGAATGTGGGAAGCAACACGGATATCTGGAGAGACTACTCAGAATGTGGGAAGCAACACGGATATCTGGAGAGACTACTCAGAATGTGGGAAGCAACACAGATATCTGGAGAGACTACTCAGAATGTTGAAAGCAACACAGATGTCTGGAGAGACTACTCAGAATGTGGGAAGCAACACAGATGTCTGGAGAGACTACTCAGAATGTGGGAAGCAACACGGATATCTGGAGAGACTACTCAGAATGTGGGAAGCAACACAGATATCTGGAGAGACTACTCAGAATGTGGGAAGCAACACAGATGTCTGGAGAGACTACTCAGAATGTGGGAAGCAACACAGATGTCTGGAGAGACTACTCAGAATGTGGGAAGCAACACAGATGTCTGGAGAGACTACTCAGAATGTGGGAAGCAACACGGATATCTGGAGAGACTACTCATTAGCCATAACCTTATTGATAAACAACTTTACAAAATCAACTTTACAGAATCAACTTTCAGAATCAACTTTACAAAATCAACTTTACAAAATCAACTTTACAGAATCAACTTTACAGAATCAACTTTACAGATTCAACTTTACAGATTCAACTTTACAGAATCAACTTTACAAAATCAACTTTACAAAATCAACTTTACAGAATCAACTTCACAGAATCAACTTTACAGAATCAACTCTACAGAATCAACTTTACAGATTCAACTTTACAGAATCAACTTTACAGAATCAACTTTACAGAATCAACTTTACAAAATCAACTTTACAGAATCACCTTTACAAAATCAACTTTACAAAATCAACTTTACAAAATCAACGTTTACAAAATCCCCTTTTTGGTGAAACTCCAACAAATGCTATAATAGTTTACAGTGTATTGTCAGATCTGCGTTTTAATGGTCCTGATGCTCTCTCGCCTCTTATCCGACTATGTTTATGTTGAACTGTGAACCCTGCAACTGTTCTCCCATGATTAAATTAATGAATTATTGAATGATTTTTTCAGGGAGAAGGTCTTGAGTGTTGTGACGCTACGTTTTGGAGATTGTGTGTGTGTTCCCTTTACGTCTTTGACTTCCTCTGTTCGGAGGAGGCCCGTAGCTTTGATAAACCAGACTGACTGTCGTGCTCAATGGGTCAGTCTGTTTAAACTAGAAGCCCGTTGATGAGTTGGTGGTCAGGCTAGTAGACATCCACCAGTACAGGCTCAGATATTGACTCCCTGGTGGCTCCAGCAGCTACGATGGATACAACCAGGCCAGCGCAGTACAGCTCGGTTCAGCTCTGCCTAGTAGTGTGAAATAGGCACTGGAGAGGGAGGCCTGTGTCACTGATCAGGCTGCTGTCCATCGACCCCTGAAGGACACCTTCCGGGTTAACACTCTTTTACTGATATTACCGCTTAATGAATATTCAAAACAACCCTGACTGATAAATATTCATTTGGAGAGAGAAATTTTATTTGAAAAGATGCAACGAGCTAGCGAGCGAGCTCAGCCAGCCCCCACTGCTCATTGAGCCTCTTCTCCAGCAGCTCCATCCCACAGCTCATTGAGCCTCTTGTCCAGCAGCTCCATCCCACAACTCATTGAACCTCTTGTCCAGCAGCTCCATCCCACAACTCATTGAACCTCTTGTCCAGCAGCTCCACCCCACAGCTCATTGAGCCTCTTGTCCAGCAGCTCCATCCCACAACTCATTGAACCTCTTGTCCAGCAGCTCCATCCCACAACTCATTGAACCTCTTGTCCAGCAGCTCCACCCAACAGCTCATTGAACCTCTTGTCCAGCAGCTCCACCCCACAGCTCATTGAGCCTCTTGTCCAGCAGCTCCAGCCCACAGCTCATTGAGCCTCTTGTCCAGCAGCTCCAGCCCACAGCTCATTGAGCCTCTTGTCCAGCAGCTCCAGCCCACAGCTCATTGAGCCTCTTGTCCAGCAGCTCCAGCCCCCACTGCTCATTGAGCCTCTTGTCCAGCAGCTCCATCCCACAGCTCATTGAGCCTCTTGTCCAGCAGCTCCATCCCACAGCTCATTGAGCCTCTTGTCCAGCAGCTCCATCCCACAACTCATTGAGCCCCCTGTCCAGCAGCTCCATCCCACAGCTCATTGAGCCTCTTCTCCAGCAGCTCCATCCCACAGCTCATTGAGCCTCTTGTCCAGCAGCTCCATCCCACAGCTCATTGAGCCTCTTGTCCAGCAGCTCCATCCCACAACTCATTGAGCCCCCTGTCCAGCAGCTCCATCCCACAGCTCATTGAGCCTCTTCTCCAGCAGCTCCATTATAATCATAATAATAATAATAATTCCCCACTCTGGACACGGGGACATTGCACACAGCCATGACCATATACCCTTCCTGTTCTGTCTGTCTGTCTGTCTGTCTGTCTGTCTGTCTGTCTGTCTGTCTGTCTGTCTGTCTGTCTGTCTGTCTCTGTCTGTCTCTGTCTGTCTCTGTCTGTCTCTGTCTGTCTGTCTCTGTCTGTCTGTCTCTGTCTGTCTGTCTCTGTCTGTCTGTCTCTGTCTGTCTGTCTCTGTCTGTCTGTCTCTGTCTGTCTGTCTCTGTCTGTCAGTCTCTCTCTCTCCTCTCTCTCTCCTCTTTGTCTCTTCTTACTATCAACAATGGAACAAGGTCAAATAAAATATGTCTAATCAATGATGAAATTCTTCATAATTGAATTTAGGAGGATTTTCTTTGGTACATTTCTATGTGGAATGTTTTACACAATTTCAATGTACACATAGTTCTGATGATTATGTTGAAATTAGATTGATGTAACGACATGTTAGTCAGGTTAAGTCACTGTATTTAAGTTGAAGAGAAGAGAAGATTAGAGAGGAGAGGAGAGGAGAGGAGAGGAGAGGAGAGGAGAGGAGAGGAGAGGAGAGGAGAGGAGAGGAGAGGAGAGGAGAGGAGAGGAGAGGAGAGGAGAGGAGAGGAGAGGAGAGGAGAGGAGAGGAGAGGAGAGGAGAGGAGAGACTCCTGCCCTCCTCAACAACAAGCGGTCCCATGTGTTTATCATGCTCCCTGTTTGTGTTGAGTTCATTTAGTTTCATATGGGGGGGGGGTGGGGGTGATATATCTGCCCGCTCCGTTGGTTCAGGGCTGAACCACACAGATGTTGTGATCCTGACAAATAGACAATCCATTAGTAACACAGCAAGCAGACAACAGGGAACAAATCATTGATTAATTTACAGAGGAACAAGTGCATATCTAGTGGAGGAAGGCTGCATGGTCTTGGTATTATAGATGTGGGTTTAGAACTCATGGTACGGATCGACCAGTTGAAAAGCCATTGTGATTACGGTGGCTCAGGTCGATTATCATGTGTCGCACGAGTTTTACGATTTCAGATGGCCACACCCATATCAATCAGGCCACACCCATATCGATCAGGCCACACCCATATTGATCAGGCCACACCCATATTGATCAGGCCACACCCATATTGAGCAGGCCACACCCATATCGATCAGACCACACCCATATCGATCAGGCCACACCCATATCGATCAGGCCACACCCGTATCGATCAGGCCACACCCACATTGATCAGGCCACACCCACATTGATCAGGCCACACCCATATCGATCATGCCACACCCATATTGAGCAGGCCACACCCATATTGAGCAGGCCACACCCATATCGATCAGGCCACACCCACATTGATCAGGCCACACCCACATTGATCAGGCCACACCCATATTTATCAGGCCACACCCACATTGATCAGGCCACACCCATATTTATCAGGCCACACCCATATTTATCAGGCCACACCCACATTGATCAGGCCACACCCACCAAACTGGAGCGACGTATGTCAAAGGCTGTTGAAGTTCGGTGCACACCGTTTTGGGGAAACAAACTGTCATGAAACGTAGAAAATGTTGGACGTTAGAAAAAATGTTTAAGTTCAAGGTTAAGTTTAATGTAACGTTCTATCACGTGACACGACATTGACGATTTTAATTGGCTGATGCTTACATTTTTTCTAATGTTGGCAAGTTGTTCCTGATTGTGTCACACCCTGATCTGTTTCACCTGTCTTGTGCTTATCTCCACCCCCCAGCAGGTGTTTCCCATTTGTCCCCATTATCTCCTGTGTATTTATACCCGCGTTTTCTGTTTGTCTGTTGCCATTATCGATCAAAGTCTGCTGCTAGAAAACCGTATGTCTTATGGCTTTACACCCCCTGCTATATTGTGGATAAAGAGTTACCTGTCTAACAGAACACAGGTAGAACCAGGAATTCCCCAGGGCAGCTGTCTAGGCCCCTTACTTTTTTCAATCTTTACTAATGACCTGCCATTGGCTTTGAGTAAAGCCAGTGTGTCTATGTACGTGGATGACTCAACACGACACACGTCAGCTACTACAGCGACTGAAATGACTGCAACACTTAACAAAGAGCTGCAGTTAGGTTCAGAGTGGGTGGCAAGGAACACATTAGTCCAAAATATTTAAAAAACTAAAAGCATTTTATTTGGGACAAATCATTCACTAAACCCTTAACCTCAACTAAATATTGCAATAAATAATGTGGAAATTGCGCAAGTTGAGATGACTAAACTGCTTGGAGTAACACTAGATTGTAAACTGTCATGGTCAAAACATATTGATACAACAGTAGCTAAGATGGGGAGAAGTCTGTCTGTAATAAAGTGCTGCTCTACCTTCTTAACAACACTATCAACAAGGCAGATCCTACAGTCCCTAGTTTCTACCTTCTTAACAACACTATCAACAAGGCAGGTCCTACAGGCCCTAGTTTCTACCTTCTTAACAACACTATCAACAAGGCAGGTCCTACAGGCCCTGGTTTCTACCTTCTTAACAACACTATCAACAAGGCAGGTCCTACAGGCCCTAGTTTTGTCACACCTGGACTACTGTTCAGTCGTGTGGTCAGGTGCTACAAAGAGGTCTCTTCACAATCCCCAGATCCAGAACGGACGGTGGGAGGCACACAGTACTACATAGATCCATGACGACATGGAACTCTATTCCACATCTGGTAACTGATGCAAGATTTAAAAAACAGATAAATACACCTTATGGAACAGCGGGGACTGTGAAGCAACACAAACATTGGCACAGACACATACAGTACACACACACGATAGCATACGCACTATACACACACTTACACATGGATTTTGCGTTGTAGATATGCAGTAGTGGAGTAGAGGCCTGAGGGGACACACTTAATGTGTTGTGAATTCTGTAATGAATGTATTGTAATGTTTAAAAAAATGTCAAACTGCCTTAATTTTGCCGGACCCTAGGAAAAGTAGCTGCTACCTTGGCAGAAACTAATGTGGATTCATAATATATCGCCAAACCCACTGGCTACAGGTTATCTACAAGTCTCTGCTAGGTAAAGCCCCGCCTTATCTCAGCTCACTGGTCACCATAGCAGCACCCACTCGTAGCACGCGCTCCAGCAGGTATATCTCACTGGTCATCCCCAAAGCCAACACTTCCTTTGGCCGCCTTTCCTTCCAGTTCCTTCCATTCCAGTGTTTAATTGTTATATTGTAATTACTTCGCCACCATGGCCTATTTATTGCCTTACCTCCCTTATCTTACCTCATGTGCACACACTGTATATAGACTTTTTTTTTTACTGTGTTATTGACTGTATGTGTAACTCTGTTGTTGTATGTGTCGAACTGCTTTGCTTTATCTTGGCCAGGTCGCAGTTGTAAATGAGAAATTGTTCTCAACTAGCCTACCTGGTTAAATAAAGGTGAAATAATATAGAAATACAAAAACAAACCAGGACGATATATCTCTCGGATCTTTGCATTGCCACAGTCATACCCTGGATCTAGTTTTGTTCCGTGGAATAAATATTGTGGATCTGAATATTTTTCCTCATAATCCTGGACTATCGGACCACCATGTTATTACGTTTGAAATCTCAACAAATAATCTGCTCAGGCCTCAACCAAGAATTATCAAAAGCCCGTGCTATAAATTCTCGGACAACCCAAAGATTCCTAGATGTCCTTCCAGACTCCCGCCACCTACCCAAGGACGTCGGAGTACAGAAATCAGTTAACCACCTAACCGAGGATCTAAATTGAACCTTGCGTAATACCCTTGATGCCGTCGCACCTCTAAAAAAACATTTGTCCCAATAAAATATCTCTGTGTTGTGTCTGCTACAGAATCCCCCTGCCTGAGGGCGCAATGCTTTATTCCCCTCTAACCTGTCAGTGGGTCAAAGGTCAGTAAACATGTCACTCTTTTTTCCACAAAGATTGATACATCCGTTGGTATGTCCAAACAACGAGATGTACGTATTTCAACAGGCTCCATCTATTATCAAAGAAACATGGTTACAGCCTCGCGTCAGACTACATCTATAAAAATCTCAAAAATAATCTAGATCCACGATCTGTCGTCTAGATATTACCATTTCAAAAGCAGTAGTGGGAGAACAATCCTCTTGATGTTTTTTTTTTTACAGAATGCGATGATAAAACCATGTTCTTGTAATATGTATATTATCTCAGCAAACTAATTGCCTAATGATTCTTTCTGTGCGCGTGAACCCCCCCCCCCCCCCCCCCCCACACACACACACACACAGAAATACTCGTTGTTTGTCTGCGCTGGCACTCGTACCACTCGTTCTCCACATCTTTATAATCTGCACCTTCAGAACAGAACTTTAATGAAACACTTGGATTCCTTGATGTCTTTCCTGCAGCAGCCAGACCCTGATTTAAGAACAGGCCTGTGAGATGTAGGGTTAACCCTGATTCAGATACAGGCCTGTGAGATGTAGGGTTAACCCTGATTTAAGAACAGGCCTGTGAGATGTAGGGTTAACCCTGATTCAGATACAGGCCTGTGAGATGTAGGGTTAACCCTGATTCAGATACAGGCCTGTGAGATGTAGGGTTAACCCTGATTCAGATACAGGCCTGTGAGATGTAGGGTTAACCCTGATTCAGATACAGGCCTGTGAGATGTAGGGTTAACCCTGATTCTGATACAGGCCTGTGAGATGTAGGGTTAACCCTGATTCAGATACAGGCCTGTGAGATGTAGGGTTAACCCTGATTCAGATACAGGCCTGTGAGATGTAGGGTTAACCCTGATTCTGATACAGGCCTGTGAGATGTAGGGTTAACCCTGATTCAGATATAGGCCTGTGAGATGTAGGGTTAATCCTGATTCTGATACAGGCCTGTGAGATGTAGGGTAAACCCTGATTCAGATACAGACCTGTGAGATGTAGGGTTAACACTGGCCTGTGAGATGTAGGGTAAACCCTGATACAGATACAGACCTGTGAGATGTAGGGTTAACCCTGATTCAGATACAGACCTGTGAGATGTAGGGTTAACCCTGATTCAGATACAGGCCTGTGAGATGTAGGGTTAACACTGGCCTGTGAGATGTAGGGTAAACCCTGATTCAGATACAGGCCTGTGAGATGTAGTGTAAACCCTGATTCAGATACAGGCCTGTGAGATGTAGGGTAAACCCTGATTCAGATACAGGCCTGTGAGATGTAGGGTTAACCCTGGCCTGTGAGATGTAGGGTAAACCCTGATCCAGATATGGCTGACTGGTTAAATAAAGGAGACAGTAGTGGGCAGGTGGTCACTCCCTCTCAAGACTGCAGGACCTGAAACCAGAGAGACCAGAGAAAACCCAGTGGTGGGTCCAGCCCTTTATTCTGTTGTTCAGCTGGGCCATGATGGTTCTTTAATTACAGGTCAGGATGGTTTCTACCCGCTGCTACCGAGTCTAAATTTGCTAAAGACCGAGGATGCAGCCTGCTCCCCTGCCCCTGTCCCTGCCTCTGCCCTGTCCCTGCCTCTGCCTCTGTCCCTGCCTCTGCCCCTGTCCCTACCTCTGCCCCTGTCCCTGTCTCCTGTCCCTGTCCCTGCCTCTGCCCCTGTCCCTGCCTCTGCCCCTGTCCCTGCCTCTGCCCCTGTCCCTGCCTCTGCCTCTGTCCCTGCCTCTGCCCCTGTCCCTACCTCTGCCCCTGTCCCTGCCTCTGCCCCTGTCCCTGCCTCTGCCCCTGTCCCTACCTCTGCCCTGTCCCTGCCTCTGCCCCTGTCCCTGCCTCTGCCCCTGTCCCTGCCTCTGCCCTGTCCCTGCCTCTGCCCTGTCCCTGCCTCTGCCCCTGTCCCTGCCTCTGCCCCTGTCCCTACCTCTGCCCCTGTCCCTACCTCTGCCCTGTCCCTGCCTCTGCCCCTGTCCCTGCCTCTGCCCTGTCCCTGCCTCTGCCCTGTCCCTGCCTCTGCCCTGTCCCTGCCTCTGCCCTGTCTCTGCCTCTGCCCTGTCCCTGCCTCTGCCCCTGTCCCTGCCTCTGCCCCTGTCCCTGCCTCTGCCCTGTCCCTGCCTCTGCCCTGTCCCTGCCTCTGCCCTGTCCCTGCCTCTGCCCTGTCCCTGCCTCTGCCCTGTCCCTGCCTCTGCCCCTGTCCCTACCTCTGCCCTGTCCCTGCCTCTGCCCTGTCCCTGCCTCTGCCCCTGTCCCTGCCTCTGCCCTGTCCCTGCCTCTGCCCTGTCCCTGCCTCTGCCCTGTCCCTGCCTCTGCCCTGTCTCTGCCTCTGCCCTGTCCCTGCCTCTGCCCCTGTCCCTGCCTCTGCCCCTGTCCCTGCCTCTGCCCCTGTCCCTGCCTCTGCCCTGTCCCTGCCTCTGCCCTGTCCCTGCCTCTGCCCTGTCCCTGCCTCTGCCCTGTCCCTGCCCGCTCTGGGCCGAGCGGTAAACCAGCCTCTCCTAAACAGCTCTGTTGCTAGTTTGTGATCTTGGGGAAAAAACAAAGCAGCTTTTCTCTGAGTTCATCTTCTTCCCAGTGTCCTCTCTGCCTCGACCGTGGCCAGAAACAGCCTTTTAATTACCCTTCATCCCATGGCCACTGGCCGCTAAACCCCCAATGATAATTGTATGACAGCAGCGTACATTTTCAGATGTCCTCTGATGTTGAACGTCAGCGGTAGTATTTTGTGACTCGTTCCTGCCTTTCTCCAGTTTAGAAAAATGTAGAATAAGATGATCTACTAACTGTATTTGCTAAATATTTCTTCAAAAGTTTATCCCACTTTCAAAAGGTTAGTTATACAGTATGTAATACAAACAACTAACCAGCACTGAAGTGGTGTGCACTTTGTTTAACAGCGTCGCTTGGGTTGCATGTGGGGGTAAAATGAGGCTGCTTCTTTCAATCACATATGAAGCCCAAATGTCACCCTATTCCCTACATAGTGCAATACTTTAGACCAGGTCCCATAGGACTCTGGTCTAATGTAGTGCACTTTACATAGGGAATAGGGTTCCATAGGGCTCTGGTCTAATGTAGTGCACTATATATAGGGAATAGGGTTCCATAGGGCTCTGGTCTAAAGTAGTGCACTATATAGGGAATAGGGTTCCATAGGGCTCTGGTCTAAAGTAGTACACTATATAGGGAATAGGGTT
>NW_024058687.1:15000-32500 GCF_016432855.1 Salvelinus namaycush
CAAAGAGGACGCGCACTTGCTAATTTTACTTTTCTATTGAACATACTTCTTTCCGTATTAAATATTATAGTTTAATTACATTTTATCTGAGGATTAAATAGAAACGTAGTTTTATTTTTTTTAACAAAGTTTAGCGGTAGCTTTTTGGATTCCTTTCTCTGCATGTTAAACGAGTGGTTTACTAAAATCGATGGCGCCAACTAAACAGACTTTTTGGGATATAAAGAAGGATTTTATCTAACAAAACGACCATGCACGTTGTAGCTGGGACCCTTGGGATTGCAAATCAAAGGAAGATTTTCAAAAAGTAAGTGAATATTTAATCGCTATTTGTGATTTTACGAAGCCTGTGCTGGTTGAAAAATATTTTGATGTGGGGCACCATCCTCAAACAATCGAATGGTATGCTTTCGCTGTAAAGCCTATTGTAAATCGGAAAATGCAGTTAGATTAACAAGAATTTAAGCTTTTAACCGATATAACACATTTGTATATACCTAGATGTTTAATATCCATAATTTTTCTGATTATTTATTTGAATTGCGCGCCCTCCAATTTCACCGGAAGTTGTCGACAGGTGTCCCGATGACGGGACGCATAGGGAAAAATTAATGGTGTAAATACGATTGGAACCATTTCCCTGTTTGACCGCTAGGTTTTATGGGTATTATGACACCTCCACTGTAGGGATCTATGACTCACCCCTTTACCACTATGTCTAGATTTAAAAAGCATTCCACTTCTTGTCTCTCAGGCGCCAAATGTATTTTTTTAATTTAACTAGGCAAGTCAGTTAAGAAAAAGATATTATTTATTTACAACGACGGCCTACCCCGGCCAAACCCGGATGATGCTGGGCCAATTGTGCGCCACCCTATGGGACTCCCAATCACAGCCAGATGTGATACAGCCTGGATGTGAACTAGGGACAATAGTGACTTGTCACTTGCACTGAGCTGCAGTGCTTTAGACAGCTGCGCAAATCGGGAGCCCAACAGGAAGTAGACTTTACCCTGAAATGCCTGCTTAAGTGCCCTTCCAAACAATGCATAGTTAAATTGTTTATATAAAAATAGGAACACAAGTGGTATACAATACACAAGAATGGAGCTATATACAGGGAGTACCAGTACCAGATCAATGTGGAGCTATATACAGGGAGTACCAGATCAATGTGGAGCTATATACAGGAAGTACCAGATCAATGTGGAGCTATATACAGGAAGTACCAGATCAATGTGGAGCTATATACAGGGAGTACCAGTACCAGATCAATGTGGAGCTATATACAGGAAGTACCAGTACCAGATCAATGTGGAGCTATATACAGGAAGTACCAGATCAATGTGGAGCTATATACAGGGAGTACCAGTACCAGATCAATGTGGAGCTATATGCAGGAAGTACCAGATCAATGTGGAGCTATATACAGGGAGTACCAGTACCAGATCAATGTGGAGCTATATACAGGAAGTACCAGATCAATGTGGAGCTATATACAGGAAGTACCAGATCAATGTGGAGCTATATACAGGAAGTACCAGATCAATGTGGAGCTATATACAGGGAGTACCAGTACCAGATCAATGTGGAGCTATATACAGGAAGTACCAGTACCAGATCAATGTGGAGCTATATACAGGAAGTACCAGATCAATGTGGAGCTATATACAGGGAGTACCAGTACCAGATCAATGTGGAGCTATATGCAGGAAGTACCAGATCAATGTGGAGCTATATACAGGGAGTACCAGTACCAGATCAATGTGGAGCTATATACAGGAAGTACCAGTACCAGATCAATGTGGAGCTATATACAGGGAGTACCAGTACCAGATCAATGTGGAGCTATATACAGGCAGTACCAGTACCAGATCAATGTGGAGCTATATACAGGAAGTACCAGTACCAGATCAATGTGGAGCTATATACAGGAAGTACCAGATCAATGTGGAGCTATATACAGGAAGTACCAGATCAATGTGGAGCTATATACAGGAAGTACCAGATCAATGTGGAGCTATATACAGGAAGTACCAGATCAATGTGGAGCTATATACAGGAAGTACCAGATCAATGTGGAGCTATATACAGGAAGTACCAGTACCAGATCAATGTGGGTTGGCGCCCACCCTTGGGTTGTGCCGTGGCGGAAATCTTTGTGGGCTATACTCGGCCTTGTCTCAGGATGGTATGTTGGTGGTTGAAGATATCCCTCTAGTGGTGTGGGGGCTGTGCTTTGGCAAAGTGGGTGGGGTTATATCCTGCCTGTTTGGCCCTGTCCGGGGGTCTCATCGGATGGGGCCACAGTGTCTCCTGACCCCTCCTGTCTCAGCCTCCAGTATTTATGCTGCAATAGTTTATGTGTCGGGGGGCTAGGGTCAGTCTGTTATATCTGGAATACTTCTCCTGTCTTATCCGGTGTCCTGTGTGAATTTAAGTATGCTCTCTCTAATTCTATCTTTCTCTCTCTCTTTCTTTCTCTCTCTCGGAGGACCTGAGCCCTGGGACCATGCCTCAGGACTACCTGACATGATAACTCCAGGGAGTACCAGTACCAGATCAATGTGGAGCTATATACAGGGAGTACCAGTACCAGATCAATGTGGAGCTATATACAGGAAGTACCAGATCAATGTGGAGCTATATACAGGGAGTACCAGTACCAGATCAATGTGGAGCTATATACAGGGAGTACCAGTACCAGATCAATGTGGAGCTATATACAGGGAGTACCAGTACCAGATCAATGTGGAGCTATATACAGGGAGTACCAATACCAGACCAATGTGGAGCTATATACAGGGAGTACCAGTACCAGATCAATGTGGAGCTATATACAGGGAGTACCAGTACCAGATTAATGTGGAGCTATATACAGGGAGTACCAATACCAGATCAATGTGGAGCTATATACAGGGAGTACCAATACCAGACCAATGTGGAGCTATATACAGGGAGTACCAGTACCAGATCAATGTGGAGCTATATACAGGGAGTACCAGTACCAGATCAATGTGGAGCTATATACAGGAAGTACCAGTACCAGATCAATGTGGAGCTATATACAGGGAGTACCAGATCAATGTGGAGCTATATACAGGGAGTACCAGATCAATGTGGAGCTATATACAGGGAGTACCAGATCAATGTGGAGCTATATACAGGAAGTACCAGACCAATGTGGAGCTATATACAGGGAGTACCAGTACCAGATCAATGTGGAGCTATATACAGGAAGTACCAGATCAATGTGGAGCTATATACAGGAAGTACCAGACCAATGTGGAGCTATATACAGGGAGTACCAGTACCAGATCAATGTGGAGCTATATACAGGGAGTACCAGATCAATGTGGAGCTATATACAGGGAGTACCAGACCAATGTGGAGCTATATACAGGGAGTACCAGATCAATGTAGAGCTATATACAGGAAGTACCAGATCAATGTGGAGCTATATACAGGGAGTACCAGTACCAGATCTATGTGGAGCTATATACAGGGAGTACCAGTACCAGACCAATGTGGAGCTATATACAGGGAGTACCAGATCAATGTGGAGCTATATACAGGAAGTACCAGATCAATGTGGAGCTATATACAGGAAGTACCAGATCAATGTGGAGCTATATACAGGAAGTACCAGATCAATGTGGAGCTATATACAGGAAGTACCAGATCAATGTGGAGCTATATACAGGAAGTACCAGATCAATGTGGAGCTATATACAGGAAGTACCAGATCAATGTAGAGCTATATACAGGAAGTACCAGATCAATGTGGAGCTATATACAGGGAGTACCAGTACCAGATCTATGTGGAGCTATATACAGGGAGTACCAGTACCAGACCAATGTGGAGCTATATACAGGGAGTACCAGATCAATGTGGAGCTATATACAGGAAGTACCAGATCAATGTGGAGCTATATACAGGAAGTACCAGATCAATGTGGAGCTATATACAGGAAGTACCAGATCAATGTGGAGCTATATACAGGAAGTACCAGATCAATGTGGAGCTATATACAGGAAGTACCAGATCAATGTGGAGCTATATACAGGAAGTACCAGATCAATGTGGAGCTATATACAGGAAGTACCAGATCAATGTGGAGCTATATACAGGAAGTACCAGATCAATGTGGAGCTATATACAGGAAGTACCAGATCAATGTGGAGCTATATACAGGAAGTACCAGATCAATGTGGAGCTATATACAGGAAGTACCAGATCAATGTGGAGCTATATACAGGAAGTACCAGATCAATGTGGAGCTATATACAGGAAGTACCAGATCAATGTGGAGCTATATACAGGAAGTACCAGATCAATGTGGAGCTATATACAGGGAGTACCAGTACCAGATCAATATGGAACTATATACAGGGAGTACCAGATCAATGTGGAGCTATATACAGGGAGTACCAGTACCAGATCAATGTGGAGCTATATACAGGGAGTACCAGATCAATGTGGAGCTATATACAGGGAGTACCAGATCAATGTGGAGCTATATACAGGGAGTACCAGTACCAGATCAATATGGAACTATATACAGGGAGTACCAGATCAATGTGGAGCTATATACAGGGAGTACCAGTACCAGATCAATGTGGAGCTATATACAGGAAGTACCATGTCAATGTGGAGCTATATACAGGAAGTACCAGATCAATGTGGAGCTATATACAGGAAGTACCAGATCAATGTGGAGCTATATACAGGGAGTACCAGATCAATTCCAATCGGTGATGCAGCCAGTCAAGATGCTCTCAATGGTGTAGAACTTAGAACATGCCAAATGTTTTCAACCTCCTGAGGGGGAAGAGGGTATGTGTGGACCATGTTAAGTCCTTGGTAATGTACACTACCGGTCCAACATTTTAGAACACCTACTCATTCAAGGGTTTTTCTGTAATTTTACTATTTTCTACATTGTAGAATAATAGTGAAGACATCAAAACTATGAAATAACACATATGGAATCATGTAGTAACCAAAAAAGTGTTAAACAAATCAAACTATATTTTATATTTGAGATTCTTCAAAGTATCCACCAGTTGCCTTGATGACAGCTTTGCACACTCTTGGCATTCTCTCAACCAGCATTCATGAGGTAATCACCTGGAATGCAATTCAATTAACAGGTGTGCCTTGTTAAAAGTTAATTTGTGGAATTTCTTTCCTTCTTAATGTGTTTGAGCCAATCAGTTGTGTTGTGACAAGGTAGGGATGGTATACAGAAGAGAGCCCTGTTTGGTAAAATACCAAGTCCATATTATGGCAAGAACAGCTCAAATAAGCAAAGAGAAATGACAGTCCATCGTTACTTTAAGACATGAAGGTCAGTCAATATGGAAAATTTCAAGAACTTTGAAACACTTTTTAGCTTCTTCTTAAGGCACAGTGTGTACTCATCACTGATTATCTAGAATAGTTTTCTCTCTTTACACCTGCTAGTTCTATAAATGTCTAAAAACCTTGTATCACTTTGTCATTATGGGGTATTGTGATGTCATTATGGGGTATTGTGATGTCATTATGGGGTATTGTGATGTCATTATGGGCTAGTTCTATAACTCTTCATGCCTAAACCTCCAACAGACAATCAATCAACATCCTGTCTTCAGTGTTATGTGTAATGTGTTCCTTTCGGAGAATTTGTCTTCCTGCATACAGTGCTGTCGGAAAGTATTCAGACCCCTTTTCCAGACCCCTTTTTCCACATTTCGTTAGGTTACAGTCTTATTCTAAAATGGATTAGTTTTTTCCCACTCATCAATCTACACACAATAATGACAAAGCAAAAACATGTTTTTATACATTTTTGCAAATGTATAAAATAAAATATCACATTTACATAAGTATTCAGACCCTTTACTCAGTACTTTGTTGAAGCACCTTTGGCAGCAATTACAGCCTTGAGTCTCCTTGGGTATGACGCTACAAGCTTGGCACACCTGTATTTGGGCAGTTTCTCCCGTTCTTCTATGAAGATCCTATCAAGCTCTGTCAGGTTGGATGGGGAGTGTCATTGCGCAGATATTTTCAGGTCTCTCCAGAGATGTTTGATCGGGTTCAAGTCCAGGCTCTGGCTGGGCCACTCAAGGAAATTCAGGGACTTGTTCCGAAGCCACACCTGCATTGTCTTGGCTGTGTGCTTCGGGTCGTTGTCCTCTTGGAAGGTGAACCTTCGGCCCAGTCTGAGGTGCTGAGCGCTCTGGAGCAGATTTTCATCAAGGATCTCTCTGTACTTTGCTTTGTTCATCTTTCCTTCAATCCTGACTAGTCTCTAGTCTCCAGTCCCTGCCGCTGAAATACATCCCCACAGCATGACGCTGCAAACACCATTATTCACCGTAGGGATGGTGCCAGGTTTCCCCCAGCTGTGTCTCTTGGCGGCAGGTAGTCTAGTGGTTAGAGGGTCAGTAACCAAGAGGTTGCTGGGTCGAATCCCTGAGCTGACAAGGTAAAAAGCTGTTGTTCCACCCCTGAACAAGGCAGTTAACCCACTGTAGGCCATCATTTTAAATAGGAATTTTTTCATTCAGGCCAAAGAGTTGAATCTTGGTTTCATCAGACCAGAGAATCTTGTTTCTCATGGTCTGAGTCCTTTAGGTGCCTTTTGGCAAACTCCAAGCAGGCTGTCATGTGCCATTTACTGAGAAGTGGCTTCCGTCTGGCCACTCTACCATAAAGGTCTGATTGGCAGGAGCGGTAGAGATACTCTTAATGATCGGCTATGAAAAGCCAACTGACATTTACTCCTGAGGTGCTGACTTGCTGCACCCTCGACACCTACTGTGATTATTATTATTTGACCATGCTGGTCATTTATGAACATTTGAACATCTTGGCCATGTTCTGTTATAATCTCCACCCGGCACAGCCAGAAGAGGACTGTCCACCCCTCATAGCCTGGTTCCTCTGTAGGTTTCTTCCTAGGTTTGGGCCTTTCTAGGGAGTTTTTCCTAGCCACCGTGCTTCAACACCTGCATTGCTTGCTGTTTGGGGTTTTAGGCTGGGTTTCTGTACAGCACTTTGAGATATCAGCTGATGTAAGAAGGGCTATATAAATACATTTGATTTGATTTGATTGGTGATGTGCTGCAGAGATGGTTGTTCTTCTGGAAGGTTCTCCCATCTCCACAGCGGAACTCTGGAGCTCTGTCAGAGTGACCATCGGCTTCTTGTTCACCTCCCTGACCAAGGTCCTTCTCCCCCGAATGCTCGGTTTGGCGGGTCGGCCAGCTCTAGGAAGAGTCTTGGTGGTTCAGAATTTCTTCCATTAAGAATGATGGAGGCCACTGTGTTCTTGGGGACCTTCAATGCTGCAGAAATGTTTTGGTACCCTTCCCCAGATCTGTGCCTCAACACAATCCTGTCTCAGAGCTCTACAGACATTTCCTTCAACCTCATGGCTTGGTTTTTGCTCTGACATGCACTGTCAACTCTGGAACCTTATATAGACAGGTGTGTCCCTTTCCAAATCATGTCCAACCAATTGAATTTACCTCAAATGGATTCCAATCAAGTTGAAAAAACATTTAAGGATGATCAGTGGAAACAGGAGGCACCAAAAATAAATTTAGAGTCTCATAGCAAAGGGTCTGAATACTTCAGTAAATATTTCTTTATTTTATTTATTTTTTATAAATGTGCAAAAATATCTAAAAAGCTTTTTTCATTATGGGGTATTGTGATGTCATTATGGGGTACTGTGATGTCATTATGGGGCATTGTGATGTCATTATGGGGTACTGTGATGTCATTATGGGGTATTGTGATGTCATTATGTATTGTGTGTAGATCGATGAGGATATTTATTCATTTAATCCATTTTCAGAATAAGACTGTATACTTTCCGAATTCACTATTGACTTACAAAATATATTCAAGATAACTGGTTGTCCCATGCCACTACAACCCTTTTAAGGGTTCAACAAAGACTAAACAAGAACATTCAGAGTGTTGTTGAGTGCATCTTACTACCTCATTTTATCCTTGGAATGAAACACAATTTTCACGTGGAGAAATATTCTATAACATGTGCACATTATGATACCCTATGGTTACCCATGTAATACCAGTGACCTACTAAGGCCCTATGGTTACCCAAGTAATACCAGTGACCTACTAAGGCCCTATGGTTACCCATGTAATACCAGTGACCTACTAAGGCCCTATGGTTACCCATGTAATACCAGTGACCTACTAAGGCCCTATGGTTACCCAAGTAATACCAGTGACCTACTAAGGCCCTATGGTTACCCATGTAATACCAGTGACCTACTAAGGCCCTATGGTTACCCAAGTAATACCAGTGACCTACTAAGGCCCTATGGTTACCCATGTAATACCAGTGACCTACTAAGGCCCTATGGTTACCCAAGTAATACCAGTGACCTACTAAGGCCCTATGGTTACCCATGTAATACCAGTGACCTACTAAGGCCCTATGGTTACCCATGTAATACCAGTGACCTACTAAGGCCCTATGGTTACCCATGTAATACCAGTGACCTACTAAGGCCCTATGGTTACCCATGTAATACCAGTGACCTACTAAGGCCCTATGGTTACCCATGTAATACCAGTGACCTACTAAGGCCCTATGGTTACCCATGTAATACCAGTGACCTACTAAGGCCCTATGGTTACCCATGTAATACCAGTGACCTACTAAGGCCCTATGGTTACCCATGTAATACCAGTGACCTACTAAGGCCCTATGGTTACCCATGTAATACCAGTGACCTACTAAGGCCCTATGGTTACCCATGTAATACCAGTGACCTACTAAGGCCCTATGGTTACCCATGTAATACCAGTGACCTACTAAGGCCCTATGGTTACCCATGTAATACCAGTGACCTACTAAGGCCCTATGGTTACCCAAGTAATACCAGTGACCTACTAAGGCCCTATGGTTACCCAAGTAATACCAGTGACCTACAAAGGCCCTATGGTTACCCATGTAATACCAGTGACCTACAAAGGCCCTATGGTTACCCATGTAATACCAGTGACCTACTAAGGCCCAACAACACTGTAATAAGCACAGATTCCCTACAGCTCTTTGATGAAATCCCTCATCCTCCACACAACCGCCTCAGTCGTCAGTCAAATGGCACCCTATTCCCGATATAGTGCACTACTTTTGACCAGGGAACAAATTGATCAAACAGAAATGAAAACTGAGAAGAGACTTCATTAAGACAAGATCACCCCAACTCAAAACAAAAATAAATAATCTTCAAGACCAAATCAGGAACCAACTTACCCTACACAAACCAAAATAGATGGGCCATAATCAGCTTGACCATGACTCCAACCCCCGCAGCTTCTAACAGAAAATAATGAAACAAAACGGCAACCAAATCAGGAATACAACCCCAGTCCTACTCCAAAATGGCTCCTAGAAACCCCCCCCCCCCCCCACACACGGTCAACATCATACAAAGCTTCTTCACCACTAGAAAAATGGAGAAGGGAGGGGGGGATTGGAACTAGGAAGGAGAGAACAGAGCAAAGTGAAGGGAGGGGGGGATTGGAACTAGGAAGGAGAGAACAGAGCAAAGGGAAGGGAGGAAGGGATTGGAACTAGGAAGGAGAGAACAGAGCAAAGTGAAGGGAGGGAGGGATTGGAACTAGGAAGGAGAGAACAGAGCAAAGGGAAGGGAGGGGGGGATTGGAACTAGGAAGGAGAGAACAGAGCAAAGGGAAGGGAGGGAGGGATTGGAACTAGGAAGGATAGAACAGAGCAAAGTGAAGGGAGGGGGGGATTGGAACTAGGAAGGAGAGAACAGAGCAAAGTGAAGGGAGGGAGGGGGGGATTGGAACTAGGAAGGAGAGAACAGAGCAAAGTGAAGGGAGGGGGGGATTGGAACTAGGAAGGAGAGAACAGAGCAAAGTGAAGGGAGGGGGGGATTGGAACTAGGAAGGAGAGAACAGAGCAAAGTGAAGGGAGGGAGGGGGGGATTGGAACTAGGAAGGAGAGAACAGAGCAAAGTGAAGGGAGGGAGGGATTGGAACTAGGAAGGAGAGAACAGAGCAAAGTGAAAAGAGGGGGGGATTGGAACTAGGAAGGGGAGAACAGAGCAAAGTGAAGGGAGGGAGGGATTGGAACTAGGAAGGAGAGAACAGAGCAAAGTGAAGGGAGGGAGGGATTGGAACTAGGAAGGGGAGAACAGAGCAAAGTGAAGGGAGGGAGGGATTGGAACTAGGAAGGAGAGAACAGAGCAAAGTGAAGGGAGGGGGGGGGATTGGAACTAGGAAGGAGAGAACAGAGCAAAGTGAAGGGAGGGAGGGGGGGATTGGAACTAGGAAGGAGAGAACAGAGCAAAGTGAAGGGAGGGAGGGGGGGATTGGAACTAGGAAGGAGAGAACAGAGCAAAGTGAAGGGAGGGGGGGATTGGAACTAGGAAGGAGAGAACAGAGCAAAGTGAAGGGAGGGAGGGGGGGATTGGAACTAGGAAGGATAGAACAGAGCAAAGTGAAGGGAGGGAGGGATTGGAACTAGGAAGGAGAGAACAGAGCAAAGTGAAGGGAGGGGGGGATTGGAACTAGGAAGGATAGAACAGAGCAAAGTGAAGGGAGGGAGGGGGGGATTGGAACTAGGAAGGAGAGAACAGAGCAAAGTGAAGGGAGGGAGGGATTGGAACTAGGAAGGAGAGAACAGAGCAAAGTGAAGGGAGGGGGGGATTGGAACTAGGAAGGAGAGAACAGAGCAAAGGGAAGGGAGGGGGGGATTGGAACTAGGAAGGAGAGAACAGAGCAAAATGAAGGGAGGGAGGGGGGGATTGGAACTAGGAAGGAGAGAACAGAGCAAAGTGAAGGGAGGGGGGGATTGGAACTAGGAAGGAGAGAACAGAGCAAAGTGAAGGGAGGGAGGGATTGGAACTAGGAAGGGGAGAACAGAGCAAAGTGAAGGGAGGGAGGGATTGGAACTAGGAAGGAGAGAACAGAGCAAAGTGAAGGGAGGGAGGGGGGGATTGGAACTAGGAAGGAGAGAACAGAGCAAAGTGAAGGGAGGGAGGGGGGGATTGGAACTAGGAAGGAGAGAACAGAGCAAAGTGAAGGGAGGGAGGGATTGGAACTAGGAAGGAGAGAACAGAGCAAAGGGACGGGAGGGGGGGATTGGAACTAGGAAGGAGAGAACAGAGCAAAGTGAAGGGAGGGAGGGATTGGAACTAGGAAGGAGAGAACAGAGCAAAGTGAAGGGAGGGAGGGGGGGATTGGAACTAGGAAGGAGAGAACAGAGCAAAGTGAAGGGAGGGAGGGGGGGATTGGAACTAGGAAGGAGAGAACAGAGCAAAGTGAAGGGAGGTAGGGATTGGAACTAGGAAGGAGAGAACAGAGCAAAGGGAAGGGAGGGGGGGATTGGAACTAGGAAGGAGAGAACAGAGCAAAGTGAAGGGAGGGGGGGATTGGAACTAGGAAGGAGAGAACAGAGCAAAGTGAAGGGAGGGAGGGGGGATTGGAACTAGGAAGGAGAGAACAGAGCAAAGTGAAGGGAGGGAGGGGGGGATTGGAACTAGGAAGGAGAGAACAGAGCAAAGTGAAGGGAGGGAGGGATTGGAACTAGGAAGGAGAGAACAGAGCAAAGGGAAGGGAGGGGGGGATTGGAACTAGGAAGGAGAGAACAGAGCAAAGTGAAGGGAGGGGGGGATTGGAACTAGGAAGGATAGAACAGAGCAAAGTGAAGGGAGGGGGGGATTGGAACTAGGAAGGATAGAACAGAGCAAAGTGAAGGGAGGGGGGGATTGGAACTAGGAAGGATAGAACAGAGCAAAGTGAAGGGAGGGGGGGATTGGAACTAGGAAGGATAGAAGGGGGGGATTGTTCCTCAATGGGCTGTTCCTGTTTTGAATCTACGTCTCAGACATCTCCATCCACAGTCGGACACGTCTCTCAGTTCGCTGAGGACTGGACTACACCGTCCCAAACAGCTTAAAAACCTCCTCCAAACCTGTATAACTGAAAAATAAGAATGGTCCAACAAGTGCCATTTTTTTACCAAGATATCATTCAATATATGGACAAATCATTAAAAAAAATATTAAAATGATAACTTCCTGATAAATAACACGACAACAGGACATGAAATGGACAGTTCACATCAATAACCTGGAAAAAGAGGGGGAAAACTATATAAACACTATATAAAAACTATATCAAAAACTGTGATGAAACTTTACCAGAGCTACATCAGCCCTGTATTCTAGGACTCCTCCCTCAGCCTGGATAACTACATCAGCCCTGTCTTCTAGGACTCCTCCCCCAGCCTGGATAACTACAGTACATCAGCCCAGTCTTCTAGGACTCCTCCCCCAGCCTAGATAACTACATCAGCCCTGTCTTCTAGGACTCCTCCCCCAGCCTGGATAACTACATCAGTCCTGTCTTCTAGGACTCCTCCCTCAGCCTGGATAACTACATCAGCCCTGTCTTCTAGGACTCCTCCCCCAGCCTGGATAACTACATCAGCCCTGTCTTCTAGGACTCCTCCCTCAGCCTGGATAACTACATCAGCCCTGTCTTCTAGGACTCCTCCCCCAGCCTGGATAACTACATCAGCCCTGTCTTCTAGGACTCCTCCCTCAGCCTGGATAACTACATCAGCCCTGTCTTCTAGGACTCCTCCCCCAGCCTGGATAACTACATCAGCCCTGTCTTCTAGGACTCCTCCCTCAGCCTGGATAATACATCAGCCCTGTCTTCTAGGACTCCTCCCCCAGCCTGGATAACTACATCAGCCCTGTCTTCTAGGACTCCTCCCCCAGCCTGGATAACTACATCAGCCCTGTCTTCTAGGACTCCTCCCTCGGCCTGGATAACTACATCAGCCCTGTCTTCTAGGACTCCTCCCCCAGCCTGGATAACTACATCAGCCCTGTCTTCTAGGACTCCTCCCCCGGCCTGGATAACTACATCAGCCCTGTCTTCTAGGACTCCTCCCCCAGCCTGGATAACTACATCAGCCCTGTCTTCTAGGACTCCTCCCCCAGCCTGGATAACTACATCAGCCCTGTCTTCTAGGACTCCTCCCTCAGCCTGGATAACTACATCAGCCCTGTCTTCTAGGACTCCTCCCCCAGCCTGGATAACTACATCAGCCCTGTCTTCTAGGACTCCTCCCTCAGCCTGGATAACTACATCAGCCCTGTCTTCTAGGACTCCTCCTTCAGCCTGGATAACTACATCAGCCTTGTCTTCTAGGACTCCTCCCCCAGCCTGGATAACTACATCAGCCCTGTCTTCTAGGACTCCTCCCTCAGCCTGGATAACTACATCAGCCCTGTCTTCTAGGACTCCTCCCTCAGCCTGGATAACTACATCAGCCCTGTCTTCTAGGACTCTGCCGCCAGCCTGGAGAACTACAGTACATCAGCCCAGTCTTCTAGGACTCCTCCCCCAGCCTGGATAACTACATCAGCCCTGTCTTCTAGGACTCTTCCCTCAGCCTGGATAACTACATCAGCCCTGTCTTCTAGGACTCCTCCCCCAGCCTGGATAACTACATCAGCCCTGTCTTCTAGGACTCCTCCCTCAGCCTGGATAACTACATCAGCCCTGTCTTCTAGGACTCCTCCCCCAGCCTGGATAACTACATCAGCCCTGTCTTCTAGGACTCCTCCCTCAGCCTGGATAATACATCAGCCCTGTCTTCTAGGACTCCTCCCCCAGCCTGGATAACTACATCAGCCCTGTCTTCTAGGACTCCTCCCCCGGCCTGGATAACTACATCAGCCCTGTCTTCTAGGACTCCTCCCTCAGCCTGGATAACTACATCAGCCCTGTCTTCTAGGACTCCTCCCCCAGCCTGGATAACTACATCAGCCCTGTCTTCTAGGACTCCTCCCTCAGCCTGGATAACTACATCAGCCCTGTCTTCTAGGACTCCTCCTTCAGCCTGGATAACTACATCAGCCTTGTCTTCTAGGACTCCTCCCCCAGCCTGGATAACTACATCAGCCCTGTCTTCTAGGACTCCTCCCTCAGCCTGGATAACTACATCAGCCCTGTCTTCTAGGACTCCTCCCTCAGCCTGGATAACTACATCAGCCCTGTCTTCTAGGACTCTGCCGCCAGCCTGGAGAACTACAGTACATCAGCCCAGTCTTCTAGGACTCCTCCCCCAGCCTGGATAACTACATCAGCCCTGTCTTCTAGGACTCTTCCCTCAGCCTGGATAACTACATCAGCCCTGTCTTCTAGGACTCCTCCCCCAGCCTGGATAACTACATCAGCCCTGTCTTCTAGGACTCCTCCCTCAGCCTGGATAACTACATCAGCCCTGTCTTCTAGGACTCCTCCCCCAGCCTGGATAACTACATCAGCCCTGTCTTCTAGGACTCCTCCCTCAGCCTGGATAATACATCAGCCCTGTCTTCTAGGACTCCTCCCCCAGCCTGGATAACTACATCAGCCCTGTCTTCTAGGACTCCTCCCCCGGCCTGGATAACTACATCAGCCCTGTCTTCTAGGACTCCTCCCTCGGCCTGGATAACTACATCAGCCCTGTCTTCTAGGACTCCTCCCTCGGCCTGGATAACTACATCAGCCCTGTCTTCTAGGACTCCTCCCCCAGCCTGGATAACTACATCAGCCCTGTCTTCTAGGACTCCTCCCCCAGCCTGGATAACTACATCAGCCCTGTCTTCTAGGACTCCTCCCCCAGCCTGGATAACAACATCAGCCCTGTCTTCTAGGACTCCTCCCTCAGCCTGGATAACTACATCAGCCCTGTCTTCTAGGACTCCTCCCTCAGCCTGGATAACTACATCAGCCCTGTCTTCTAGGACTCCTCCCCCAGCCTGGATAACTACATCAGCCCTGTCTTCTAGGACTCCTCCCTCAGCCTGGATAACTACATCAGCCCTGTCTTCTAGGACTCCTCCCCCAGCCTGGATAACTACAGTACATCAGCCCAGTCTTCTAGGACTCCTCCCCCAGCCTAGATAACTACATCAGCCCTGTCTTCTAGGACTCCTCCCCCAGCCTGGATAACTACATCAGCCCTGTCTTCTAGGACTCCTCCCCCAGCCTGGATAACTACATCAGCCCTGTCTTCTAGGACTCCTCCCCCAGCCTGGATAACTACATCAGCCCTGTCTTCTAGGACTCCTCCCCCAGCCTGGATAACTACATCAGCCCTGTCTTCTAGGACTCCTCCCCAGCCTGGATAACTACATCAGCCCTGTCTTCTAGGACTCCTCCCCCAGCCTGGATAACTACATCAGCCCTGTCTTCTAGGACTCCTCCCCCAGCCTGGATAACTACATCAGCCCTGTCTTCTAGGACTCCTCCCCCAGCCTGGATAACTACATCAGCCCTGTCTTCTAGGACTCCTCCCCCAGCCTGGATAACTACATCAGCCCTGTCTTCTAGGACTCCTCCCCCAGCCTGGATAACTACATCAGCCCTGTCTTCTAGGACTCCTCCCTCAGCCTGGATAACTACATCAGCCCTGTCTTCTAGGACTCCTCCCCCAGCCTGGATAACTACATCAGCCCTGTCTTCTAGGACTCCTCCCCCAGCCTGGATAACTACAGTACATCAGCCCAGTCTTCTAGGACTCCTCCCCCAGCCTAGATAACTACATCAGCCCTGTCTTCTAGGACTCCTCCCCCAGCCTGGATAACTACATCAGCCCTGTCTTCTAGGACTCCTCCCTCAGCCTGGATAACTACATCATCCCTGTCTTCTAGGACTCCTCCTTCAGCCTGGATAACTACATCAGCCTTGTCTTCTAGGACTCCTCCCCCAGCCTGGATAACTACATCAGCCCTGTCTTCTAGGACTCCTCCCCCAGCCCGGATAACTACATCAGCCCTGTCTTCTAGGACTCCTCCCCCAGCCTGGATAACTACATCAGCCCTGTCTTCTAGGACTCCTCCCCCAGCCTGGATAACTACATCAGCCCTGTCTTCTAGGACTCCTCCCCCAGCCTGGATAACTACATCAGCCCTGTCTTCTAGGACTCCTCCCCAGCCTGGATAACTACATCAGCCCTGTCTTCTAGGACTCCTCCCCCAGCCTGGATAACTACATCAGCCCTGTCTTCTAGGACTCCTCCCCCAGCCTGGATAACTACATCAGCCCTGTCTTCTAGGACTCCTCCCCCAGCCTGGATAACTACATCAGCCCTGTCTTCTAGGACTCCTCCCCCAGCCTGGATAACTACATCAGCCCTGTCTTCTAGGACTCCTCCCCCAGCCTGGATAACTACATCAGCCCTGTCTTCTAGGACTCCTCCCTCAGCCTGGATAACTACATCAGCCCTGTCTTCTAGGACTCCTCCCCCAGCCTGGATAACTACATCAGCCCTGTCTTCTAGGACTCCTCCCCCAGCCTGGATAACTACATCAGCCCTGTCTTCTAGGACTCCTCCCCCAGCCTGGATAACTACATCAGCCCTGTCTTCTAGGACTCCTCCCCCAGCCTGGATAACTACATCAGCCCTGTCTTCTAGGACTCCTCCCCCAGCCTGGATAACTACATCAGCCCTGTCTTCTAGGACTCCTCCCCCAGCCTGGATAACTACATCAGCCCTGTCTTCTAGGACTCCTCCCCCAGCCTGGATAACTACATCAGCCCTGTCTTCTAGGACTCCTCCCCCAGCCTGGATAACTACATCAGCCCTGTCTTCTAGGACTCCTCCCCCAGCCTGGATAACTACATCAGCCCTGTCTTCTAGGACTCCTCCCTCAGCCTGGATAACTACATCAGCCCTGTCTTCTAGGACTCCTCCCCCAGCCTGGATAACTACAGTACATCAGCCCAGTCTTCTAGGACTCCTCCCCCAGCCTAGATAACTACATCAGCCCTGTCTTCTAGGACTCCTCCCCCAGCCTGGATAACTACATCAGCCCTGTCTTCTAGGACTCCTCCCTCAGCCTGGATAACTACATCATCCCTGTCTTCTAGGACTCCTCCTTCAGCCTGGATAACTACATCAGCCTTGTCTTCTAGGACTCCTCCCCCAGCCTGGATAACTACATCAGCCCTGTCTTCTAGGACTCCTCCCCCAGCCCGGATAACTACATCAGCCCTGTCTTCTAGGACTCCTCACCCAGCCCGGATAACTACATCAGCCCTGTCTTCTAGGACTCCTCCCCCAGTTTGCATAACTACATCAGCCCTGTCTTCTAGGACTCCTCCCCCAGCCTGGATAACTACATCAGCCCTGTCTTCTAGGACTCCTCCCCCAGCCTGGATAACTACATCAGCCCTGTCTTCTAGGACTCCTCCCCCAGCCTGGATAACTACATCAGCCCTGTCTTCTAGGACTCCTCCCTCAGCCTGGATAACTACATCATCCCTGTCTTCTAGGACTCCTCCTTCAGCCTGGATAACTACATCAGCCTTGTCTTCTAGGACTCCCCCCCCAGCCCGGATAACTACATCAGCCCTGTCTTCTAGGACTCCTCCCCCAGCCCGGACAACTACATCAGCCCTGTCTTCTAGGACTCCTCCCTCAGCCTGGAT
>NW_024058687.1:40000-49542 GCF_016432855.1 Salvelinus namaycush
GGCTGCCTTAGGGACAGACAAAGAACTAAGCGACTTATTGGATTTCAGTGCGGTAAGCAATTGTTATAATATTGCAATGACCACAACCACGGCACCGACCTACCGGCGACTGTTTAAATTTTTATTTGTATGGCATAGATAGACTAATGTTTTTGTTATTCATTGTGATGTATTTCTTTAAAAGTGTTTTTTCTGTACGTCTTTAACTCAACGTAAAACATATGATTTAAGCAAGTTATAGTATCCTAATTGTGTTTTCTATTTTTCCCAAAACATGTGCAGAGAAATATGATATTGCATTAGTAATTGTGTTGTTTCTATAGATGCGAAACAGCGATTTGAAAATGTTCCCAACATCAATGGTAGTATATCCCATTTTAAGTATTTTTTTCTTGTTTCATTCTGTCCTAGAATAGACATTTTTTAAATAAGTTTTAAACACCTGTCTTTTTATGCATAATTCTAGTGACAGCTCTCTCTGTCAGTAGATCAGTCCCAGTAACATAACTGCATGCGGGAGTAGCCCACGATAATATATATCAGCTTTAACATATAGTCGTTACTTTTCCAATGTTGATGATTTTATTTCATGTTATGAATAACGGATAATTTACTTTATTCCGACCCGTTCTAGTCGTGGCAAATATTTGTCTTTATAACGCTGTGTGTTCGGGAAGTTGGGACAGGAAACGTGCCTCTCGGCCATGTTTCTTGAACCAATAATGATCGCTACTTTTAGTCAACTTCTAGCTGTTTGTGAAAAAAAAATATATATAAATCACTTTTATGTATCAGAAATACATTTGATATTTGCTAATCCAGACATATTTTTTTTGGTCAGTGTATTTACAGCGATGTAGACGTTATTAATAATTACAGTTTTCATATTGCTATTATTTCTGGGGAGTACACTATCATTTTAAGGATGCAGTAGAATTAGAAGACACTGCTATTGGTCAATATGGATGACCATATGCAGCACAGATAGCCAATCAGGGAAAGTACCAGTACAGTATTGGTGTTCAGTACTCAGTTGAAGTTGGCTTGGGGTTTCCATCATAGACCACAATTATACTTATTCTTTAGCAGAAGGCTATTATAATAGTTATTTCAAAACGTGATAATACGATTTGACAAAAAACACTACATGCCCTAGTTATTGATATATTTAAGATTGAACTTTTAAGCAATAAGGGTGTCTATTGTAAAGTACTGTTTCTTTTCTTTCAGATGTTCTCTCCTCCTGTTAGTGGTAAAAACGGACCAACCTCTCTAGGAAGTGGACATTTTGCAGGCTCAAGTATGTCAATCTCAGCTCATTTAAATAATACAATTATAGCTGTGGATATTGCATATGTTGTTTGAACATGTTACTATAATTTTTTAGCTTCAATGTGTATTTTTTTCCCCTCTTACTTACAAGGACTATTTATATTATTGCAGATTATATTTAGCTTTGTTTATCAGATATTAAGAATATAAGGGTCTCATTGTACATTTGTATTTTTTTTAATTTACATTTAATCAGGCAAGTCAGTTAAGAACAAATTCTTATTTACAATGACGGCCTACCGTCATTCTGCCTTGGGGCAGAACAACAGATTGTCAGCTCGGGGATTCGATCCAGCAACCTTTCAGTTACTGGCCCAATGCTCTAACCACTAGGCTTCCTTACCACTCCAAAACATACATCATACATTATTATTGATAACCCTTTAAGTTGTGAATATCTCTGTTGCTATTGACTCTGTGTGATAGTAGTAGGTTTACATGTGATTTTTCTGGGATCAATGGACCTCCCACTCAGTACATAGCTGAGCAGGCCTGATGTGTCTTTAAACAGCAGGCCTTAGTGATGACTCAGGCATCTTTCCTCTTTGGGTAGTAACAGCAGGCCTCAGTGAAGACTCAGGCATCTTTCCCCTTTGGGTAGTAGCAGCAGGCCTCAGGGAAGACTCAGGCATCTTTCCTCTCTGGGTAGTAACAGCAGGCCTCAGGGAAGACTCAGGCATCTTTCCTCTCTGGGTAGTAACAGCAGGCCTCAGTGAAGACTCAAGCATCTTTCCTCTCTGGGTAGTAACAGCAAGCCTCAGTGAAGACTCAGGCATCTTTCCTCTCTGGGTAGTAACAGCAGGCCTCAGTGAAGACTCAGGCATCTTTCCTCTTTGGGTAGTAACAGCAGGCCTCAGTGAAGACTCAGGCATCTTTCCCCTTTGGGTAGTAGCAGCAGGCCTCAGGGAAGACTCAGGCATCTTTCCTCTCTGGGTAGTAACAGCAGGCCTCAGGGAAGACTCAGGCATCTTTCCTCTCTGGGTAGTAACAGCAGGCCTCAGTGAAGACTCAAGCATCTTTCCTCTCTGGGTAGTAACAGCAAGCCTCAGTGAAGACTCAGGCATCTTTCCTCTCTGGGTAGTAACAGCAGGCCTCAGTGAAGACTCAGGCATCTTTCCTCTTTGGGTAGTAACAGCAGGCCTCAGTGAAGACTCAGGCATCTTTCCCCTTTGGGTAGTAGCAGCAGGCCTCAGGGAAGACTCAGGCATCTTTCCTCTCTGGGTAGTAACAGCAGGCCTCAGGGAAGACTCAGGCATCTTTCCTCTCTGGGTAGTAACAGCAGGCCTCAGTGAAGACACAAGCATCTTTCCTCTCTGGGTAGTAACAGCAAGCCTCAGTGAAGACTCAGGCATCTTTCCTCTCTGGGTAGTAACAGCAGGCCTCAGTGAAGACTCAGGCATCTTTCCTCTTTGGGTAGTAACAGCAGGCCTTAGTGAAGACTCAGGCATCTTTCCTCTTTGGGTAGTAACAGCAGGCCTCAGTGAAGACTCAGGCATCTTTCCTCTCTGGGTAGTAGCAGCAGGCCTCAGTGAAGACTCAGGCATCTTTCCTCTTTGGGTAGTAACAGCAGGCCTCAGTGAAGACTCAGGCATCTTTCCTCTCTGGGTAGTAGCAGCAGGCCTCAGTGAAGACTCAGGCATCTTTCCTCTCTGGGTAGTAACAGCAGGCCTCAGTGAAGACTCAGGCATCTTTCCTCTTTGGGTAGTAACAGCAGGCCTCAGTGAAGACTCAGGCATCTTTCCTCTCTGGGTAGTAGCAGCAGGCCTCAGTGAAGACTCAGGCATCTTTCCTCTCTGGGTAGTAGCAGCAGGTGTTGCGTGTCAGTGAGAGACTCTGAATGCAGTTACACCGCTGTGGGGTTTGAATGTCAGCGACGATGCATTTTTAGTTGTTGTTTTGTAGGGTCTACGGGATTTGTTGCCTTAGTCTTTTGTCTGTAGCACAGGAGCAGAAATAGTTTTTTAAAATGTATGGACTAGCCTTTGGATTGTAATTTCCCTTCGTGTGGATGTGTAGAACCGGTTTGGGTAGTAACAGCAGGTGTATGTAGCGTGTTATACTACACCCAGTCCAATCTAGTACAGGTTTAAATTGAATGAACTATAAAGACGGAATTCAATATGACGTTTTATTCAATGGTTTGAGGGGTATGGCCTCGTCTCTGAGGGGAGATCCTCGGAGTCAGATGATGTGGTTGCAGCTAGCCCCGTGCGGGGCTCCTGGCATTGGAACCCCACCGCTGCCCCCACCCAACCGCTGGGCCCCCCCAACCGCTGGGGGGGGGGGGGGATTCCAATGACGGGTTCTTAAAGGTATTATAGCTGTTGGTGGTGAGGAAGTGGATGGCTGTCAAACTGTTGCAAAACCCCCCCCCCAAAAAAACAGCAAGTGAGAGAACAAGGGTAAGTTAACATGTAAATACATCCCGACATTTACCACCCTCATTGGTTGAGAAAGAGGAAGGTGATACTTGCAAAAGTGAACCCCTAGGTTAACCAGCCCGCGTGAGGAATGTGCATTATTACGCCGTGCTCATAGGGCATAGGGTAAATAGATGAATGACATTCCACACAGGGCTAATAGGAAACAGGAGAAGAAACAAGACGTTGTGATGAGGATACGTTTTGTATTCATTCCCACAATGCCCCTAGAATAGCAACCATTCGTGAATTATGTTCTGCTTACCGGATGATGATAAACAAGCATTCAGACCAAGAGAGAGGATGAAGAACTTTGTTTACGTTGTTGTTGTTTGTAGGCCTTTGCGGCATGCGGTTCACTCTTTTGTCTCTGTAGCACATTAGCAGAAATGTTGGTGTTTTGGAATAGACATTGCATTATAATTTATCTCTGTAGGTAGGCTATATCTCTGTAGGTAGGCTATATCTCTGTAGGTAGGCTATATATCTCTGTAGGTAGGCTATATCTTTGTAGGTAGGCTATATCTCTGTAGGTAGGCTATATCTCTGTAGGTAGGCTATATATCTCTCTAGGTAGGCTATATCTCAGTAGGTAGGCTATATATCTCTGTAGGTAGGCTATATCTCTGTAGGTAGGCTATATATCTCTGTAGGTAGGCTATATATCTCTGTAGGTAGGCTATATCTCTCTGTAGGTAGAATATATTTCTCTGTAGGTAGGCTATATTTAGCAAAATTTGAAATTGTGTTTTTTTACGTTGGATAAAAGTATAGACTCTGAGCTAGAAAATGGTATATCATATACTACATTTGAGGAACAATGGGGATGTAATTCTGCTTTGAAAGTTGATAAAATTGTAACCCCACTTTTTTAGAAAATGGCCCTTAAATGTTTTGGTACCTACTGGAGAGCTCTTCTTTGTATACACCCATTCAACATCATTCACACCCTCTTCAGCCTCAGCTCCACCCATCTCTTTAAGGGTTCAGATGTGAGGCCATGTGCTAAACAGAGTGAGTAGTGTACTAAACGACCAAAGATTTCAAGACTAAAAGCTGGTTTATACTACGTCAAACAACATGTCTGTAGACAGCTGAACATTCTATTGTCGTCCGACGTCAAACTTGTCGTCGTGAAAAAGTAGAAACACAAAAACGACCGGCTGCATGACGTCAGCAGCCTGGTGGTCCAAAATAGCATAACTGGTGTATTTTAACACCAATAAACCCATCCGTTTAAGAAATAATTTAGTAAATGTCAATCTAGAAAACCAGGCAACTTAAAGCAACTTTCTTAACAATGTTTTGGTTAGTTTCTAGCATGTTAGCTTGTTAGCATGTTAGCTAGCTAGCTAACGTTACGTTAACTGGCTAGCCAGTTCAAATAATAACCATAACATATATCTGACAACGTCCTACGTTTAGTTAATTTGTATTTATTATTACAGGAAAATAAACTCACAACAATCATTATTTACAAGTTAATGGCGAGCCAATTACAGAATATAACTAACGGTTGTGAGTGTGACTAAATAACAGCAGGGCATTCTACCGGAGAATTTTAGAACTTGGACCTAACGTTATATCCTAATCTGACTTTGGTGTAGGTCGTGTTCTTCACATTACCGTCTCTGGTAAACACACACTATATCAAATAAAATCAACGTTTATTTGTCACATGTACAGGATGCAGAAGGTGTAAACGGCACAGTGAAATGGTTACTTGCATAGTGGAATCTTTTTGTTTAGACATGTAGATTGCTAGCTAGCGAAGCAATGAACCAATCCCAAGTCATAACGTTACTACCCTGCATGAATCTACAGGTAGCTGAAGCAATGCAACTAATAGGTTCAACGTTAACTAGCTAGCAAACATTGTGCTATAACTAGCAATACAAAATGGCTCTGAGATACGAATAATATTACTACACAGATCATACACAGATCATACGCTAGCTAACGCTAGCTAGCTAGCTAACAGTACGATTTAACTTGCAATGAAAATGACTTTCTGACAAAATTAAAAACATATAATATCTGACAATTTAGCTAGCTAGACTCCCTTACGCTTCTCCCTCTCTGTCACGGATGCCATGGTTGCCCTTAGTTTGAAGATGTAATCTAGAGACCGGTGTTTTATACAACAGTATAGCTATCATACTCTGCTTCCACCGGGCATTCCACTGATTTGAAAACTCGGTCCTCCAGAAAGTGGAGAGCCTTAGCAACACATTTGCAGTTCTTAGCGATACCTTTCAAAAATAGCCTCTGTCGGTAGGCTATTTCTCTCTGTCGGTAGGCTATTTCTTTCTGCCGGTAGGCTATTTCTCTCTGCCGGTAGGCTATTTCTCTCTGTCGGTAGGCTATTTCTTTCTGCCGGTAGGCTATTTCTCTCTGTCGGTAGGCTATTTCTCTCTGTCGGTAGGCTATTTCTCTCTGTCGGCAGTCTATTTCTCTCTGTCGGTAGGCTATTTCTCTCTGTCGGTAGGCTATTTCTTTCTGCCGGTAGGCTATTTCTCTCTGTCGGTAGGATATTTCTCTCTGTCGGTAGTCTATTTCTTTCTGTCGGTAGGCTATTTCTCTCTGTCGGTAGGCTATTTCTCTCTGTCGGTAGGCTATCTCATGTGACTTTGCAGTATCATATTTCCATGCACCACTATATCAACATTTTATTTGCTAAAGGAAAGGCCTATATAAAAGACAATAACAGTTTGTTTACATTTATTAAAAGATTCTGGCATGGAAAGCACTTTGTCCTGGTTGGCTGTGTTTTGGGAGATGTTGAATGAGTTAAATGTTTTCTTAGACCGTACTGCTGATACACTGCTTCTTGTCTCTAATTAGGCCTGAGTGTGGTTCGTGTGGATGACACGCTTAATGCCAATGTATAGGCCTAGTCTACCAGGAGTTGGATCAGGCTTTACATATTGAAACAAGACACACAGTAGAACAGCGATCATCAACTAGATTTAGCCGTGGGTCGAATCTTTCTTGAGCGTATGGTCACGGGGCCAGAACATAATTACAACTCATTTGTAGTCTCCAAATTGACCGCAAGAAGCCCCAACAGATATAATAAATGGACTAAAACGTAATCATTTTAAACCTGGCTTACATTTGTATACGATCACGTCTCTCTATTTTGCGTGGGAATACTTGGGAACAGATTTTCTTAAATTAAAATCACTTGGAGCTGATTTCCTGGTGTTTTTACAGTCTTTTATGTCCAACAATGAAAATTTGAACTTAAATAAAAATACTCGGGGGGCCAAATAGCTTGCCGCCACTAGGGGAACTCTGCGTGAAAGATTTCATATTATAGGGATCATCCTAAAATATAATGACCCATAATTCATTACCTGGATACCTCACTGTGGTTTCAACATCTCAACTGCTTATTAAAAG
Organism: Salvelinus namaycush; assembly: GCF_016432855.1. NCBI lineage: Eukaryota > Metazoa > Chordata > Actinopteri > Salmoniformes > Salmonidae > Salvelinus > Salvelinus namaycush. Next base: position 47,158 of record NW_024058687.1, read on the forward strand.
TGTTCATTTTTATTTAACTAGGAAAGTCAGTTAAGAACAAATTCTTATTTTCAATGACGGCCTAGGAACAGTGGGTTAACTTTTGGTGACTGGCCCAACACTCTAACCACTAGGCTACCTGCCGCTACCTGTTGGCTACTTCCATGTTTTTATCTTGTAGTAGCCTAAGCTCTCATATCCCAACTGCTATTAAAGGTGTTGGCTACTTCCGGGTGTTGGCTACTTCCAGGTGTTGGCTACTTCCGGGTATTGGCTACTTCCCGGAGTTGGCTACTTCCTGGTGTTGGCTACTTCCCGGAGTTGGCTCTTTCCTGGTGTTGGCTACTTCCTTGTGTTGGCTACTTCCTGGTGTTGGCTACTTCCTGGTATTGGCTACTTCCTGGTGTTGGCTCTTTACTGGTGTTGGCTACTTCGTGGTGTTGGCTACTTCCTGGTGTGGTTACTTCCTGGTGTTGGCTACTTCCTGGTGTTGGCTCTTTACTGGTGTTGGCTCTTTCCTGGTGTTGGCTACTTCCTGGTGTTGGCTCTTTACTGGTGTTGGCTACTTCCTGGTGTTGGCTACTTCCTGGTGTTGGCTCTTTACTGGTGTTGGCTCTTTCCTGGTGTTGGCTACTTCCTGGTGTTGGCTAATTCCTGGTGTTGGCTCTTTACTGGTGTTGGCTCTTTACTGGTGTTGGCTACTTCCTGGTGTTGGCTACTTCCTGGTGTTGGCTCTTTACTGGTGTTGGCTCCTTCCTGGTGTTGGCTCTTTCCTGGTGTTGGCTCTTTCCTGGTGTTGGCTACTTCCTGGTGTTGGCTACTTCCTGGTGTTGGCTCTTTACTGGTGTTGGCTACTTCCTGGTGTTGGCTCTTTCCTGGTGTTGGCTCCTTCCTGGTGTTGGCTCTTTCCTGGTGTTGGCTACTTCCTGGTGTTGGCTACTTCCTGGTGTTGGCTCCTTCCTGGTGTTGGCTACTTCCTGGTGTGGCCACTTCCTGGTGTTGGCTACTTCCTGGTGTTGGCTACTTCCTGGTGTTGGCTACTTCATGGTGTTGGCTCCTTCCTGGTGTTGGCTACTTCCTGGTGTTGGCTCTTTCCTGGTGTTGGCTCCTTCCTGGTGTTGGCTCTTTCCTGGTGTTGGCTACTTCCTGGTGTTGGCTACTTCCTGGTGTTGGCTCCTTCCTGGTGTTGGCTCCTTCCTGGTGTTGGCTACTTCCTGGTGTTGGCTACTTCCTGGTGTTGGCTCCTTCCTGGTGTTGGCTACTTCCTGGTGTTGGCTCTTTACTGGTGTTGGCTCTTTACTGGTGTTGGCTCCTTCCTGGTGTTGGCTACTTCCTGGTGTTGGCTACTTCCTGGTGTTGGCTACTTCCTGGTGTTGGCTACTTCCTGGTGTTGGCTCCTTCCTGGTTTTGTCCCAAACGGTACCCTACTCACCACAACAGTAGTGCACTAGCCTATATAGAGTGCCATTTGGGATGCAGATCCTGTGTTTCCCCGGGTGTGTTGTAGGGTGGCGAGCAGGTGTGTGTGGTGGGCTATGGACACTGCTCTACCCTGTTGCCATGCAACTTGGAGTTGGCAAGCGATAGACGGGAGGAAATGTTTCATAAAACTGTGAATTGACAAACACATTTTGTTTTTAATGAAAACCGAAATCTTATATGTACATAGGCCAAAATTTAGGCTTTCTTTAATTGATGTTTTCAAGTTGAACATCAACTAAGGAGGGTATCAGTAAAGTCCATCTGTGGAATTTGGCCCAAATTTAGGCTTTTTTTAATTGATGTTTTCAAGTTGAACATCAACTAAGGAGGGTATCAGTAAAGTCCATCTGTGGAATTTAAATGTGCTTTTGTGAGAGAAAAAACAAAGCTGCACATGAACAACCAGGCTCAGCCCCTGTTCTGGCTGTGCCAAAGTTCTGTGTGTGTGTGTGTGTGTGTGTGTGTGTGTGTGTGTGTGTGTGTGTGTGTGTGTGTGTTTGTATGTGAATGTGTGTGTGTGTGTGTGTGTGTGTGTGTCTCTATGCCAGAGTTCCACTGTATGAGGAGAGATTTGGGTGAAGGAGGAAGATATATTTTTGTTGTCTTAATCAGGCATATCATTATTAGACACCGTTCAGGGTAAATACCATCTTAACAATATCCTACAACGTTACGTTTGATCTACTTGTACACAGAGTCACAGACAGATAGCGTGTGTCTCAAATGGCACCCTATTCTCTATATAGTGTGCTACTTTTAACCAGTGCTCTGGTCTAAAGTAGTGCACTATATATGGAATAGGGTTCCATAGTGCTCTGGTCTAAAGTAGTGCACTATATAGGGAATAGGGTTCCATTTGGAACGCTGTAGGATAAAGTGCTTCCAACGCAAGCCTGACTGTTCCCCGGTTCCTCTATCAACATG
>NW_024058688.1:0-22500 GCF_016432855.1 Salvelinus namaycush
TCAATAAAGTGTCTTAGTAAAGTGTCTCAGTAAAGTGTCTTAGGTAAAGTGTCTCAATAAAGTGTCTCAGTAAAGTGTCTTAATAAAGTGTCTAAGTAAAGTGTTTTAGTAAAGTGTCTCAATAAAGTGTCTTAATAAAGTGTCTTAGTAAAGTGTTTTAGTAAAGTGTCTCAATAAAGTGTCTTAGTAAAGTGTCTCAGTAAAGTGTCTTAGTAAAGTGTCTCAATAAAGTGTCTCAGTAAAGTGTCTCAATAAAGTGTCTTAGTAAAGTGTCTCAATAAAGTGTCTTAAAAAAGTGTCTTAATAAAGTGTCTTAGTAAAGTGTCTCAGTAAAGTGTCTCAATAAAGTGTCTCAATAAAGTGTCTTAATAAAGTGTCTTAATAAAGTGTCTTAATAAAGTGTCTTAGTATCAAATCATATCAAATCAAGTTTTTTTTTATATAGCCCTTCGTACATCAGCTAATATTTCGAAGTGCTGTACAGAAACCCAGCCTAAAACCCCAAACAGCAAGCAATGCAGGTGTAGAAGCACGGTGGCAAGGTAAAACTCCCTAGAAAGGCCAAAACCTAGGAAGAAACCTAGAGAGGAACCAGGCTATGAGGGGTGGCCAGTCGTCTTCTGGCTGTGCCGGGTGGAGATTATAACAGAACATGGCCAAGATGTTCAAAATGTTCATAAATGACAAGCATGGTCAAATAATAATCAGGAATAAATGTCAGTTGGCTTTTCATAGCCGATCATTAAGAGTTGAAAGCAGCAGGTCTGGGACAGGTAGGGGTTCCATAACCGCAGGCAGAACAGTTGAAACTGGAACAGCAGCAAGGCCAGGTGGACTGGGGACAGCAAGGAGTCATCATGCCCGGTAGTCCTGACGTATGGTCCTAGGGCTCAGGTCCTCCGAGAGAGAGAAAGAAAGAGAGAAGGAGAGAATTAGAGAGCCAAGATTTTCAAAATGTTCATAAATGACAAGCATGGTCAAATAATAATCAGGAATAAATGTCAGTTGGCTTTTCATAGCCGATCATTAAGAGTTGAAAACAGCAGGTCTGGGACAGGTAGGGGTTCCATAACCGCAGGCAGAACAGTTGAAACTGGAATAGCAGCAAGGCCAGGTGGACTGGGGACAGCAAGGAGTCATCATGCCCGGTAGTCCTGACGTATGGTCCTAGGGCTCAGGTCCTCCGAGAGAGAGAAAGAAAGAGAGAAGGAGAGAATTAGAGAGCCAAGATTTTCAAAATGTTCATAAATGACAAGCATGGTCAAATAATAATCAGGAATAAATGTCAGTTGGCTTTTCATAGCCGATCATTAAGAGTTGAAAACAGCAGGTCTGGGACAGGTAGGGGTTCCATAACCGCAGGCAGAACAGTTGAAACTGGAACAGCAGCAAGGCCAGGTGGACTGGGGACAGCAAGGAGTCATCATGCCCGGTAGTCCTGACGTATGGTCCTAGGGCTCAGGTCCTCCGAGAGAGAGAAAGAAAGAGAGAAGGAGAGAATTAGAGAGAGCCAAGATTTTCAAAATGTTCATAAATGACAAGCATGGTCAAATAATAATCAGGAATAAATGTCAGTTGGCTTTTCATAGCCGATCATTAAGAGTTGAAAGCAGCAGGTCTGGGACAGGTAGGGGTTCCATAACCGCAGGCAGAACAGTTGAAACTGGAACAGCAGCAAGGCCAGGTGGACTGGGGACAGCAAGGAGTCATCATGCCCGGTAGTCCTGACGTATGGTCCTAGGGCTCAGGTCCTCCGAGAGAGAGAAAGAAAGAGAGAAGGAGAGAATTAGAGAGAGCCAAGATTTTCAAAATGTTCATAAATGACAAGCATGGTCAAATAATAATCAGGAATAAATGTCAGTTGGCTTTTCATAGCCGATCATTAAGAGTTGAAAACAGCAGGTCTGGGACAGGTAGGGGTTCCATAACCGCAGGCAGAACAGTTGAAACTGGAACAGCAGCAAGGCCAGGTGGACTGGGGACAGCAAGGAGTCATCATGCCCGGTAGTCCTGACGTATGGTCCTAGGGCTCAGGTCCTCCGAGAGAGAGAAAGAAAGAGAGAAGGAGAGAATTAGAGAGAGCCAAGATTTTCAAAATGTTCATAAATGACAAGCATGGTCAAATAATAATCAGGAATAAATGTCAGTTGGCTTTTCATAGCCGATCATTAAGAGTTGAAAGCAGCAGGTCTGGGACAGGTAGGGGTTCCATAACCGCAGGCAGAACAGTTGAAACTGGAACAGCAGCAAGGCCAGGTGGACTGGGGACAGCAAGGAGTCATCATGCCCGGTAGTCCTGACGTATGGTCCTAGGGCTCAGGTCCTCCGAGAGAGAGAAAGAAAGAGAGAAGGAGAGAATTAGAGAGAGCCAAGATTTTCAAAATGTTCATAAATGACAAGCATGGTCAAATAATAATCAGGAATAAATGTCAGTTGGCTTTTCATAGCCGATCATTAAGAGTTGAAAGCAGCAGGTCTGGGACAGGTAGGGGTTCCATAACCGCAGGCAGAACAGTTGAAACTGGAACAGCAGCAAGGCCAGGTGGACTGGGGACAGCAAGGAGTCATCATGCCCGGTAGTCCTGACGTATGGTCCTAGGGCTCAGGTTCTTCGAGAGAGAGAAAGAAAGAGAGAAGGAGAGAATTAGAGAGAGCATACTTAAATTCACACAGGACACTGGATAAGACAGGAGAAGTACTCCAGATATAACCAACTGACCCTAGCCCCCCGACACATAAACTACTGCAGCATAAATACTGGAGGCTGAGACAGGAGGGGTCAGGAGACACTGTGGCCCCATCCGATGATACCTCTCTTAGTAAAGTGTCTTAGTAAAGTGTCTCAGTAAAGTGTCTCAATAAAGTGTATTAATAAAGTGTCTTAGTAAAGTGTTTTAGTAAAGTGTCTCAATAAAGTGTCTTAATAAAGTGTCTTAGTAAAGTGTTTTAGTAAAGTGTCTCAATAAAGTGTCTTAATAAAGTGTCTTAGTAAAGTGTTTTAGTAAAGTGTCTCAATAAAGTGTCTTAGTAAAGTGTCTCAGTAAAGTGTCTTAGTAAAGTGTCTCAATAAAGTGTCTCAGTAAAGTGTCTTAATAAAGTGTCTAAGTAAAGTGTTTTAGTAAAGTGTCTCAATAAAGTGTCTTAATAAAGTGTCTTAGTAAAGTGTTTTAGTAAAGTGTCTCAATAAAGTGTCTTAGTAAAGTGTCTCAGTAAAGTGTCTTAGTAAAGTGTCTCAATAAAGTGTCTCAGTAAAGTGTCTCAATAAAGTGTCTTAGTAAAGTGTCTCAATAAAGTGTCTTAATAAAGTGTCTTAATAAAGTGTCTTAGTAAAGTGTCTTAATAAAGTGTCTCAGTAAAGTGTCTCAATAAAGTGTCTCAGTAAAGTGTCTTAATAAAGTGTCTTAATAAAGTGTCTTAGTATCAAATCATATCAAATCAAGTTTTTTTTATATAGCCCTTCGTACATCAGCTAATATTTCGAAGTGCTGTACAGAAACCCAGCCTAAAACCCCAAACAGCAAGCAATGCAGGTGTAGAAGCACGGTGGCAAGGTAAAACTCCCTAGAAAGGCCAAAACCTAGGAAGAAACCTAGAGAGGAACCAGGCTATGAGGGGTGGCCAGTCCTCTTCTGGCTGTGCCGGGTGGAGATTATAACAGAACATGGCCAAGATGTTCAAAATGTTCATAAATGACAAGCATGGTCAAATAATAATCAGGAATAAATGTCAGTTGGCTTTTCATAGCCGATCATTAAGAGTTGAAAGCAGCAGGTCTGGGACAGGTAGGGGTTCCATAACCGCAGGCAGAACAGTTGAAACTGGAACAGCAGCAAGGCCAGGTGGACTGGGGACAGCAAGGAGTCATCATGCCCGGTAGTCCTGACGTATGGTCCTAGGGCTCAGGTCCTCCGAGAGAGAGAAAGAAAGAGAGAAGGAGAGAATTAGAGAGCCAAGATTTTCAAAATGTTCATAAATGACAAGCATGGTCAAATAATAATCAGGAATAAATGTCAGTTGGCTTTTCATAGCCGATCATTAAGAGTTGAAAACAGCAGGTCTGGGACAGGTAGGGGTTCCATAACCGCAGGCAGAACAGTTGAAACTGGAATAGCAGCAAGGCCAGGTGGACTGGGGACAGCAAGGAGTCATCATGCCCGGTAGTCCTGACGTATGGTCCTAGGGCTCAGGTCCTCCGAGAGAGAGAAAGAAAGAGAGAAGGAGAGAATTAGAGAGCCAAGATTTTCAAAATGTTCATAAATGACAAGCATGGTCAAATAATAATCAGGAATAAATGTCAGTTGGCTTTTCATAGCCGATCATTAAGAGTTGAAAACAGCAGGTCTGGGACAGGTAGGGGTTCCATAACCGCAGGCAGAACAGTTGAAACTGGAACAGCAGCAAGGCCAGGTGGACTGGGGACAGCAAAGAGTCATCATGCCCGGTAGTCCTGACGTATGGTCCTAGGGCTCAGGTCCTCCGAGAGAGAGAAAGAAAGAGAGAAGGAGAGAATTAGAGAGAGCCAAGATTTTCAAAATGTTCATAAATGACAAGCATGGTCAAATAATAATCAGGAATAAATGTCAGTTGGCTTTTCATAGCCGATCATTAAGAGTTGAAAGCAGCAGGTCTGGGACAGGTAGGGGTTCCATAACCGCAGGCAGAACAGTTGAAACTGGAACAGCAGCAAGGCCAGGTGGACTGGGGACAGCAAGGAGTCATCATGCCCGGTAGTCCTGACGTATGGTCCTAGGGCTCAGGTCCTCCGAGAGAGAGAAAGAAAGAGAGAAGGAGAGAATTAGAGAGAGCCAAGATTTTCAAAATGTTCATAAATGACAAGCATGGTCAAATAATAATCAGGAATAAATGTCAGTTGGCTTTTCATAGCCGATCATTAAGAGTTGAAAGCAGCAGGTCTGGGACAGGTAGGGGTTCCATAACCGCAGGCAGAACAGTTGAAACTGGAACAGCAGCAAGGCCAGGTGGACTGGGGACAGCAAGGAGTCATCATGCCCGGTAGTCCTGACGTATGGTCCTAGGGCTCAGGTCCTCCGAGAGAGAGAAAGAAAGAGAGAAGGAGAGAATTAGAGAGCCAAGATTTTCAAAATGTTCATAAATGACAAGCATGGTCAAATAATAATCAGGAATAAATGTCAGTTGGCTTTTCATAGCCGATCATTAAGAGTTGAAAACAGCAGGTCTGGGACAGGTAGGGGTTCCATAACCGCAGGCAGAACAGTTGAAACTGGAATAGCAGCAAGGCCAGGTGGACTGGGGACAGCAAGGAGTCATCATGCCCGGTAGTCCTGACGTATGGTCCTAGGGCTCAGGTCCTCCGAGAGAGAGAAAGAAAGAGAGAAGGAGAGAATTAGAGAGCCAAGATTTTCAAAATGTTCATAAATGACAAGCATGGTCAAATAATAATCAGGAATAAATGTCAGTTGGCTTTTCATAGCCGATCATTAAGAGTTGAAAACAGCAGGTCTGGGACAGGTAGGGGTTCCATAACCGCAGGCAGAACAGTTGAAACTGGAACAGCAGCAAGGCCAGGTGGACTGGGGACAGCAAAGAGTCATCATGCCCGGTAGTCCTGACGTATGGTCCTAGGGCTCAGGTCCTCCGAGAGAGAGAAAGAAAGAGAGAAGGAGAGAATTAGAGAGAGCCAAGATTTTCAAAATGTTCATAAATGACAAGCATGGTCAAATAATAATCAGGAATAAATGTCAGTTGGCTTTTCATAGCCGATCATTAAGAGTTGAAAGCAGCAGGTCTGGGACAGGTAGGGGTTCCATAACCGCAGGCAGAACAGTTGAAACTGGAACAGCAGCAAGGCCAGGTGGACTGGGGACAGCAAGGAGTCATCATGCCCGGTAGTCCTGACGTATGGTCCTAGGGCTCAGGTCCTCCGAGAGAGAGAAAGAAAGAGAGAAGGAGAGAATTAGAGAGAGCCAAGATTTTCAAAATGTTCATAAATGACAAGCATGGTCAAATAATAATCAGGAATAAATGTCAGTTGGCTTTTCATAGCCGATCATTAAGAGTTGAAAGCAGCAGGTCTGGGACAGGTAGGGGTTCCATAACCGCAGGCAGAACAGTTGAAACTGGAACAGCAGCAAGGCCAGGTGGACTGGGGACAGCAAGGAGTCATCATGCCCGGTAGTCCTGACGTATGGTCCTAGGGCTCAGGTTCTTCGAGAGAGAGAAAGAAAGAGAGAAGGAGAGAATTAGAGAGAGCATACTTAAATTCACACAGGACACTGGATAAGACAGGAGAAGTACTCCAGATATAACCAACTGACCCTAGCCCCCCGACACATAAACTACTGCAGCATAAATACTGGAGGCTGAGACAGGAGGGGTCAGGAGACACTGTGGCCCCATCCGATGATACCTCTCTTAGTAAAGTGTCTTAGTAAAGTGTCTCAGTAAAGTGTCTCAATAAAGTGTCTTAATAAAGTGTCTTAGTAAAGTGTTTTAGTAAAGTGTCTCAATAAAGTGTCTTAATAAAGTGTCTTAGTAAAGTGTTTTAGTAAAGTGTCTCAATAAAGTGTCTTAGTAAAGTGTCTCAGTAAAGTGTCTTAGTAAAGTGTCTCAATAAAGTGTCTCAGTAAAGTGTCTCAATAAAGTGTCTTAGTAAAGTGTCTTAGTAAAGTGTCTTAATAAAGTGTCTTAGTAAAGGGTCTTAGTAAAGTGTCTCAATAAAGTGTCTTAATAAAGTGTCTTAATAAAGTGTCTCAGTAAAGTGTCTCAATAAAGTGTCTTAATAAAGTGTCTTAATAAAGTGTCTTAGTAAAGTGTCTCAATAAATTGTCTTAGTAAAGTGTCTCAATAAAGTGTCTTCGTAAAGTGTCTCAATAAAGTGTCTTAGTAAAGTGTAATCTAGCAAGTAGCTTTCCCACCTGTTTCACAGTATTGTTTGATGTTGAAGGTTGATTGGCTGAAGACAGATTAGTTAGAAGTAACTCTGGATCACAACACAATGGGGAAAGAGCGTCTCTGCATTAGTGGTCCTAATTCTCTACACGAAGAGAGGGAGAGGGGGAGGGGAGATGGGGTGGGAGAGAGGGAGTGGGGGGGGGGGGGGAGTGTATGTGTGTGTGGGTGTGTGAAAGGAAGCAGAGATGAAGGGGGAGAGAGATGGAGCGTGAGAGAGAGACAGAGTGGTAGGGTAACAGAGAGATAGAGGGCGAGAGGGATGGAGAGAGAGTAGGGGGGAGAGAGAGGGAGCGTGAGAGAGAGACAGAGTGGTAGGGTAACAGAGAGATAGAGGGCGAGAGGGATGGAGAGAGAGTAGGGGGGAGAGAGATGGAGCGTGAGAGAGAGACAGAGTGGTAGGGTAACAGAGAGATAGAGGGCGAGAGGGATGGAGAGAGAGTAGGGGAGAGAGAGAGGGAGCGTGAGAGAGACAGAAAGAGGGGGACAGAGACAGAGGGAGGGAGTATCAGGGTGAATGGGAGTTACAATATTGTTTCCTGCTGGTCTTAAATTGAGCGTGAAATAACACACCTGATGAGCGAATGGTCTCTCTCTCTCTTTGTCTCACTCTCTCTCTCTCTTTGTCTCACTCTCTCTCTCTCTTTGTCTCACTCTCTTTCTAAATTCAATTCAATTCAAAGGACTGTATTGGCAAGGGAAACATATGTTTACATTGCCAAAGCAAGTGAAGTAGATAATAAACAAAAGTGAAATGAACAATAAAAAATGAGCAGTAAACATTACACTCACAGAAGTTCCAAAGGAATGGACACATTTCAAATATCATATTATGTCTCTGTGCTGTGTCTTCAAAAAGAATTCAAAACCCTTAACCTTTTATACATTTTGTTATTCTAAAATTGATTCAATTGTTTTTTCCCCCCCTTCATCAATCTTCACAAAATACCACAAAATAAAAAATAAAAAACATTATTTTTGGAATGTTTTGTTAATTTATAAAAAATTATAATATCACATTTCATAAGTATTCAGACCCTTTACTCAGTACTTTGTTGAATCACCTTTGGCAGTGATTACAGCCTTGAGTCTTCCTGGGTATGACGCTACAAGCTTGGTACACCTGTATTTGGGGAGTTTCTCCCATTCTTCTCTGCAGATCCTCTCAAGCTCTGTCAGGTTGGATGGGGAGCGTTGCTGCACAGCTATTTTCAGGTCTCCAGAGATGTTCGATTGGATTCAAGTCGGGGCTCTGGTTGGGCCACTCAAGGACATTCAGAGACTTGTCCTGAAGTCACTCCTGCGCTGTCTTGGCTGTGTGCTTAGGGTTGTTGTCCTGTTGGAAGGTGAATCTTTGCCAATTATAACCGCACACTTGTTGTTTGTGTACATGGATTTTATAACGTCGTATGTTCCCGCCCCCAACACCACTTCCCATCAATTTGAATAGAAGACCCTCATGTAAAATTGAGTCAAAAGCTTTTTTGAAGTCAACAAAGCATGAGAAGACTTTGCCTTTGGTTTGTTTGTTTGTCAATTCGGGTGTGCAGGGTGAATACGTGGTCTGTCGTACGGCAATTTGGTAAGAAGCCAATTTGACATTTGCTCAGTACATTGTTTTCACTGAGGAAATGTAGTTAGCTGTTGTCTGCTGTTAATGATAATGCAGAGGATTTTCCCAAGGTTACTGTTGATGCGTTTCCCACCGTAGTTATTGGGGTCAAATTTGTCTCCACTTTAGTGGATTGAGGTGATCAGTCCTTGGTTCCTAATATTGGGGAAGATGCCAGAGTCGAGAACGATGTTAAAGAGTTTTAGTATAGACAATTGGAATTTGTGGTCTGTATATTTTATCATTTCATTATTTCATTGAGGATACCATCAACACAACATCTCTCTTTCTCTCTCTCTCTCTCTCTCTCGCTCTCGCTCTCGCTCTCGCTCTCGCTCTCGCTCTCGCTCTCTCAATTCAAGGGTTTTATTGTCATGGGAAACATATGTTAACATTGCCAAAGCAAGTGAAGTAGATAATATACTGTCTCTCTTTTTCTCTTGTTTCAAGTTTCAGCGTGTAGCTGTAATTGAACATTACGTTACTTGTCATTTAGCTTTGTCCCATTCTACCTCATCGTAGAAGGGCCCTAATACAGTATAGGGCTGATACCAGTATAGGGCTGATACCAGTATAGGGCTGATACCAGTAAAGGGCTGATACCAGTATAGGGCTGATACCAGTAAAGGGCTGATACCAGTATAGAGCTGTTACCAGTATAGGGCTGATACCAGTATAGGGCTGATACTAGCATAGGGCTGTTACCTCTGTTATAGCCTGCTAGCTAACATAGTATCCCTCTGTTATAGCCTGCTAGCTAACATAGTATCCCTCTGTTATAGCCTGTTAGCTAACATAGCATCCCTCTGTTATAGCCTGCTAGCTAACATAGCATCCCTCTGTTATAGCCAGCTAGCTAACATAGCATCCCTCTGTTATAGCCAGCTAGCTAACATAGTATCCCTCTGTTATAGCCTGCTAGCTAACATAGTATCCCTCTGTTATAGCCTGCTAGCTAACATAGTATCCCTCTGTTATAGCCTGCTAGCTAACATAGTATCCCTCTGTTATAGCCTGCTAGCTAACATAGTATCCCTCTGATATAGCCTGCTAGCTAACATAGCATCCCTCTGTCATAGCCTGCTAGCTAACATAGTATCCCTCTGTTATAGCCTGCTAGCTAACATAGTATCCCTCTGTTATAGCCTGCTAGCTAACATAGTATCCCTCTGTTATAGCCTGCTAGCTAACATAGCATCCCTCTGTTATAGCCTGCTAGCTAACATAGTATCCCTCTGTTATTGCCTGCTAGCTAACATAGTATCCCTCTGTTATAGCCTGCTAGCTAACATAGTATCCCTCTGTTTGTGTAGGGTGTTTGAATAGGCTAAATTAGCTAGCTGCCTTTGCTAGTTAAGTAAGTGAGAAAAAAAAATTCTCTCTCTCTCTCTCTTGCTTATCCTGTATTTAAGAATACATGTATTTGTTCAAAACTGTTAAACAATTCTGTCTTTCTCTCTCTTTGAGTGAACTACTCACCACATTGTGTGCACTGCAGTGCTGGCTAGCTGTAGCTTATGCTGTTAGTACTAGATTAAATATCAGATTCTTTGATTGGGTGAACAACATGTCAGTTCATGCAGTTCAAGAGTTCTGATAGGTTGGAGGATGCCCTCCGGAAGTCGCATAATTACTGTGTAAGTCTATGGAAGGGGGTGAGAACCATGAACCTCCTAGGTATTGTATTGAAGTCAATGTACCCAGAGGAGGATGGAAGCTAGCTGTCCTCTGGCTACACCATGATGCTACCCTACAGAGTGCTGTTGAGGCTACTGTAGACCTTCATTGCAAAACAGTGTGTTTTAATCAATTATTTGGTGATATGTGATTATATTTATTATAGCTTTATCTAAAAACAATAGCTTTTTAATGTTTCACTATTATTATTTTTCTGAAATTCATTGAAGAGGATGGTCCTCCCCTTCTTCCTCTGAGGAGCCTCCACTGCTCTAAACTGTACTTGCTTGTTTTGTCACATAAACTGAAATTAAGCAAACTATTCAAGAATCTGTGTGCGTGTGCGTGTGTGTGTGTGTGTGTGTGTGTGTGTGTGTGTGTGTGTGTGTGTGTGTGTGTGTGTGTGTGTGTGTGTGTGTGTGTGCGTGTGCGTGTGCGTGTGTGTGTGTGTGTGTGTGTGTGTGTGTGTGTGTGTGTGTGTGTACGAGAGAGAAAACTGGGATCTTCTGCACAGATTCTGTCAGACTTAAATTAATGGTGTTCCAAAAAAGGTCCAGTTGCCAGGATAACAAATACAAATTCCATCTAGACACCGTTGCCCTAGAGCGCACAACAAACAATATCTACCTCGGGCGAAACATCAACACCCCAGTCAACTTCCACAAAGCCGTGAACGATCTGAGAGACAAGGCAATAAGGCATTTCTATACCATCAAAAGGAACTTAAAACTCGACATGCCATTTAGGATCTGGCTAAAAAAAAAAAAATCAGTTATGGAACCCATTGGTTGTGAGGTCTTGGGTCCGCTCACCAACCAAGAATTCACAAAATGGGACAAACACCCAATTAAGACTTAGTGTACAACGAAAAACCACAAACAACGCACAAGGCGCTGAATTAGGACTAAACCTGCTAGTTATCAAAAAGCAGAGAAGAGCATTAAAACCCCCTGAGGTCGATGTCCGCGCCCCCATTTCAATCTAATTAGCATTATAAAAAATACCCTTAAAAATCTGTTTGTTTTGCATTGGATGCGTCTCAATCTATCGCATCCGCCTATGTCGCACTTCCTCATCTGCCTATGTCGCACTTCCTCATCTGCCTATGTCGCACTTCCTCATCCGCCTATGTCGCACTTCCTCATCCGCCTATGTCGCACTTCCTCATCCGCCTATGTCGCACTTCCTCATCTGCCTATGTCGCACTTCCTCATCTGCCTATGTTGCACTTCCTCATCTGCCCATGTCGCACTTCCTCATCCGCCTATGTCGCACTTCCGCATCTGCGGTGAAAGGTGACAGAGCTATAGCGGTGTTTGTCAGACCAGGAGAAATCCCAAAAACCACAAACTTGTGCCTCTCTAGAAAGGCGATCTCTGGTTTGCTCTACGATCCCCACAAGCGTCTTAGGACGCGTCTGAAGTCGGTTACAGCCGATCTGCCAACTTCTGTCTGTAGCGTCTGAACAGTTTGGGCTACAAACTAATATGACTCCTCTGTGGAAAGGTGAGACTCTCACTAAACACGTACACGTCAGTTGTTTTGGCTTCACAAGACTCATCTGAAGTTACCCGGGTACCAGTTGTATTTGAAGTATATATGGACACTGTTTAGTTTGAAAAATAAGGGGTTAAATACATGTACAAAAAAATCTAAAATAAAAAATGTATATATTTATTTCCTGATCTGTCTTATATCTCTCAGATATGAGAAAGATACTTCAGAACAAACTTCCTTTAGATGTTTTGGGAGGGGACTATCTGTTATTCAATGTGTTTCTATTGGCTAATAGCAGTAAGGACTATCTGTTATTCAATGTGTTTCTATTGGCTAATAGCAGTAAGGACTATCTGTTATCCTCTAACACCTCCCAAACCCGGATCCGGGAGCACCCCCATCAGTAGAAAAGCTACTAGCATAGCCTAGCATAGCGTCACAAGTAAATACTAGCATCTAAATATCATTAAATCACAAGTCCAAGACACCAGATGAAAGATACACTTCTTGTGAATCCAGCCACCATTTCTGATTTTTAAAATGTTTTACAGGGAAGACACAATATGTAAATCTATTAGCTAACCACGTTAGCAAAAGACACTGTTTTTCTTACTCCACCATTTTTTCACTCCATCAGTAGCTATCACCAATTCGACCAAATAAAGATATAAATAGCCACTAACCAAGAAAAAACTTCATCAGATGACAGTCTGATAACATATTTATTGTATAGCATATGTTTTGTTAGAAAAATGTGCATATTTCAGGTATAAATCATAGTTTACCATTGCAGCCACCATCACAACTCGACTAGAATAACTACAGAGAGCAACGTGTATTACCTAATTACTCATCATAAAACATTTCTTAAAAATACACAGCGTACAGCAATTGAAAGACACAGATCTTGTGAATCCAGACAATATTTCAGATTTTCTAAGTGTTTTACAGCGAAAACACAATATAGCGTTATATTAGCTTAGCACAATAGCAAACATCACAACAGCATTGATTCAAGGCAAAAAGAGCGATAACGTTATCACCACCAAAATATATTAATTTTTTCACTAACCTTCTCAGAATTCTTCAGATGACAGTCCTGTAACATCATATTACACAATGCATATAGAGTTTGTTCGAAAATGTGCATATTTAGCGGCATATTTATCGTGCTTATACAATGAAAATAGTGTCCAACTACTCAAGCAATCTGTCCGGCGCCATCTTGGAAAGACACCTATTTTTATCGAAAACTATTCATAAACTTGACTAAAAAAATACAGGTTGGACAGCAATTGAAAGACAAATTAGTTCTTAATGCAATCGCTGAATTACATTTTTAAAATTAACCTTACTGCGCAATACAGAGTGCGCTAAAGCGAAGCTACCCAAAAATTAATGGCGGCTTATGCATTTAACATTTTTCAACAGAACAACGATTTATCAGCATAAATAGTTCTTACTTTTAGATGAACTCCCATCAGAATCTTGGGAAAGGTGTCCTTTGTCCAGAACAATCTTCTTTTGGTCGAAAGATGTCCTCTTGTCCTGTCGAAATGGCCACTAACGTTCGTTATGTACCGGAAAAGTGTCCAACTCTTGAAAGTGCGTCACAAAGAAATGCCAGAAAATCGCAATAAACTGATATAAATTGCTATAAGTCAGTTTAAATTAACTACCTTATGATGTCTTTAACAACTATAACGAATAAAAACATGACCGGAGATATAGAACTGGCTAAACCAAAGCTTGGAAGGAGGCCAGTCCGACGTCCATTCTGCGTCAGGCGCACGGTTGAAAAGAAAGGTACTTCCGCTCCAGGGTCTTATATAAGGTCCCAGATTGCGCAATCGACTCCATTCAAATTGTCACCACTTACTGACATCTAGAGGAAGGCGTATGCAGTGTTTGTAGCCCCACAGCGTTCACAGGGACTTATAAACTGACCTGGGAACAGGGACATCGATTTCAGAAATCTCACTCCCTGGCAGGAAATGTGCTGCAGAATGAGTTCTGTTTCACTCAGAGACATAATTCAAACGGTTTTAGAAACTAGAGAGTGTTTTCTATCCAATAGTAATAATAATATGCATATTGTACGAGCAAGAATTGAGTACGAGGCAGTTTAATTTGGGGACCAATTTTTCCAAGATCGAAATAGCACCCCCCATAGGCTCAAGAAGTTATTCAATGTGTTTCTATTGGCTAATAGCAGTAAGGACTATCTGTTATTCAATGTGTTTCTATTGGCTAATAGCAGTAAGGACTATCTGTTATTCAATGTGTTTCTATTGGCTAATAGCAGTAAGGACTATCTGTTATTCAATGTGTTTCTATTGGCTAATAGCAGTAAGGACTATCTGTTATTCAATGTGTTTCTATTGGCTAATAGCAGTAAGGATTATCTGTTATTCAATGTGTTTCTATTGGCTAATAGCAGTGAGGACTATCTGTTATTCAATGTGTTTCTATTGGCTAACAGCAGTAAGGACTATCTGTTATTCAATGTGTTTCTATTGGCTAATAGCAGTAAGGAATATCTGTTATTCAATGTGTTTCTATTGGCTAATAGCAGTAAGGACTATCTGTTATTCAGTGTGTTTCTATTGGCTAATAGCAGTAAGGACTATCTGTTATTCAATGTGTTTCTATTGGCTAATAGCAGTGAGGACTATCTGTTATTCAGTGTGTTTCTATTGGCTAATAGCAGTAAGGACTATCTGTTATTCAGTGTGTTTCTATTGGCTAATAGCAGTAAGGACTATCTGTTATTCAGTGTGTTTCTATTGGCTAATAGCAGTAAGGACTATCTGTTATTCAATGTGTTTCTATTGGCTAATAGCAGTAAGGACTATCTGTTATTCAGTGTGTTTCTATTGGCTAATAGCAGTAAGGACTTTCTGTTATTCAATGTGTTTCTATTGGCTAATAGCAGTAAGGACTGTCTGTTATTCAATGTGTTTCTATTGGCTAATAGCAGTAAGGACTATCTGTTATTCAATGTGTTCCTATTGGCTAATAGCAGGAAGGAATATCTGTTATTCAATGTGTTTCTATTGGCTAATAGCAGTAAGGACTATCTGTTATTCAATGTGCTTCTATTGGCTAATAGCAGTAAGGAATATCTGTTATTCAATGTGTTTCTATTGGCTAATAGCAGTAAGGACTATCTGTTATTCAATGTGTTTCTATTGGCTAATAGCAGTAAGGACTGTCTGTTATTCAATGTGTTTCTATTGGCTAATAGCAGTAAGGAATATCTGTTATTAAATGGGTTTCTATTGGCTAATAGCAGTAAGGAATATCTGTTATTCAATGTGTTTCTATTGGCTAATAGCAGTAAGGAATATCTGTTATTCAATGTGTTTCTATTGGCTAATAGCAGTAAGGACTATCTGTTATTCAATGTGTTTCTATTGGCTAATAGCAGTAAGGACTATCTGTTATTCAATGTGTTTCTATTGGCTAATAGCAGTAAGGACTGTCTGTTATTCAATGTGTTTCTATTGGCTAATAGCAGTAAGGAATATCTGTTATTCAATGTGTTTCTATTGGCTAATAGCAGTAAGGAATATCTGTTATTCAATGTGTTTCTATTGGCTAATAGCAGTAAGGAATATCTGTTATTCAATGTGTTTCTATTGGCTAATAGCAGTAAGGACTATCTGTTATTCAATGTGTTTCTATTGGCTAATAGCAGTAAGGACTATCTGTTATTCAATGTGTTTCTATTGGCTAATAGCAGGAAGGAATATCTGTTATTCAATGTGTTTCTATTGGCTAATAGCAGTAAGGACTATCTGTTATTCAATGTGCTTCTATTGGCTAATAGCAGTAAGGAATATCTGTTATTCAATGTGTTTCTATTGGCTAATAGCAGTAAGGACTATCTGTTATTCAATGTGTTTCTATTGGCTAATAGCAGTAAGGACTGTCTGTTATTCAATGTGTTTCTATTGTCTAATAGCAGTAAGGAATATCTGTTATTAAATGGGTTTCTATTGGCTAATAGCAGTAAGGAATATCTTTTATTCAATGTGTTTCTATTGGCTAATAGCAGTAAGGAATATCTGTTATTCAATGTGTTTCTATTGGCTAATAGCAGTAAGGACTATCTGTTATTCAATGTGTTTCTATTGGCTAATAGCAGTAAGGACTATCTGTTATTCAATGTGTTTCTATTGGCTAATAGCAGTAAGGACTGTCTGTTATTCAATGTGTTTCTATTGGCTAATAGCAGTAAGGAATATCTGTTATTAAATGGGTTTCTATTGGCTAATAGCAGTAAGGAATATCTGTTATTCAATGTGTTTCTATTGGCTAATAGCAGTAAGGAATATCTGTTATTCAATGTGTTTCTATTGGCTAATAGCAGTAAGGACTATCTGTTATTCAATGTCTTTCTATTGGCTAATAGCAGTAAGGACTATCTGTTATTCAATGTGTTTCTATTGGCTAATAGCAGTAAGGACTATCTGTTATTCAATGTGTTTCTATTGGCTAATAGCAGTAAGGACTATCTGTTATTCAATGTGTTTCTATTGGCTAATAGCAGTAAGGACTATCTGTTATTCAATGTGTTTCTATTGGCTAATAGCAGTAAGGACTGTCTGTTATTCAATGTGTTTCTATTGGCTAATAGCAGTAAGGACTATCTGTTATTCAATGTGTTTCTATTGGCTAATAGCAGTAAGGACTATCTGTTATTCAGTGTGTTTCCATTGGCTAATAGCAGTAAGGACTATCTGTTATTCAATGTGTTTCTATTGGCTAATAGCAGTAAGGACTATCTGTTATTCAATGTGTTTCTATTGGCTAATAGCAGTAAGGACTATCTGTTATTAAATGGGTTTCTATTGGCTAATAGCAGTAAGGACGATCTGTTATTCAATGTGTTTCTATTGGCTAATAGCAGTAAGGACTATCTGTTATTCAATGTGTTTCTATTGGCTAATAGCAGTAAGGACTATCTGTTATTCAATGTCTTTCTATTGGCTAATAGCAGTAAGGACTATCTGTTATTCAATGTGTTTCTATTGGCTAATAGCAGTAAGGAATATCTGTTATTCAATGTGTTTCTATTGGCTAATAGCAGTAAGGAAAATCTGTTATTCAATGTGTTTCTATTGGCTAATAGCAGTAAGGAATATCTGTTATTCAATGTGTTTCTATTGGCTAATAGCAGTAAGGACTATCTGTTATTCAATGTGTTTCTATTGGCTAATAGCAGTAAGGACTATCTGTTATTCAATGTGTTTCTATTGGCTAATAGCAGTGAGGACTATCTGTTATTCAGTGTGTTTCTATTGGCTAATAACAGTAAGGACTATCTGTTATTCAATGTGTTTCTATTGGCTAATAGCAGTAAGGACTGTCTGTTATTCAATGTGTTTCTATTGGCTAATAGCAGTAAGGACTATCTGTTATTCAATGTGTTTCTATTGGCTAATGGCAGTAAGGACTATCTGTTATTCAGTGTGTTTCTATTGGCTAATAGCAGTAAGGACTTTCTGTTATTCAATGTGTTTCTATTGGCTAATAGCAGTAAGGACTGTCTGTTATTCAATGTGTTTCTATTGGCTAATAGCAGTAAGGACTATCTGTTATTCAATGTGTTTCTATTGGCTAATAGCAGTAAGGACTATCTGTTATTCAATGTGTTTCTATTGGCTAATGGCAGTAAGGACTATCTGTTATTCAGTGTGTTTCTATTGGCTAATAGCAGTAAGGACTTTCTGTTATTCAATGTGTTTCTATTGGCTAATAGCAGTAAGGACTGTCTGTTATTCAATGTGTTTCTATTGGCTAATAGCAGTAAGGACTATCTGTTATTCAATGTGTTTCTATTGGCTAATAGCAGGAAGGAATATCTGTTATTCAATGTGTTTCTATTGGCTAATAGCAGTAAGGACTATCTGTTATTCAATGTGTTTCTATTGGCTAATAGCAGTAAGGAATATCTGTTATTCAATGTGTTTCTATTGGCTAATAGCAGTAAGGACTATCTGTTATTCAATGTGTTTCTATTGGCTAATAGCAGTAAGTACTGTCTGTTATTCAATGTGTTTCTATTGGCTAATAGCAGTAAGGAATATCTGTTATTAAATGGGTTTCTATTGGCTAATAGCAGTAAGGAATATCTGTTATTCAATGTGTTTCTATTGGCTAATAGCAGTAAGGAATATCTGTTATTCAATGTGTTTCTATTGGCTAATAGCAGTAAGGACTATCTGTTATTCAATGTGTTTCTATTGGCTAATAGCAGTAAGGACTATCTGTTATTCAATGTGTTTCTATTGGCTAATAGCAGTAAGGACTGTCTGTTATTCAATGTGTTTCTATTGGCTAATAGCAGTAAGGAATATCTGTTATTAAATGGGTTTCTATTGGCTAATAGCAGTAAGGAATATCTGTTATTCAATGTGTTTCTATTGGCTAATAGCAGTAAGGAATATCTGTTATTCAATGTGTTTCTATTGGCTAATAGCAGTAAGGACTATCTGTTATTCAATGTGTTTCTATTGGCTAATAGCAGTAAGGACTGTCTGTTATTCAATGTGTTTCTATTGGCTAATAGCAGTAAGGAATATCTGTTATTAAATGGGTTTCTATTGGCTAATAGCAGTAAGGAATATCTGTTATTCAATGTGTTTCTATTGGCTAATAGCAGTAAGGAATATCTGTTATTCAATGTGTTTCTATTGGCTAATAGCAGTAAGGACTATCTGTTATTCAATGTGTTTCTATTGGCTAATAGCAGTAAGGACTATCTGTTATTCAATGTGTTTCTATTGGCTAATAGCAGTAAGGACTGTCTGTTATTCAATGTGTTTCTATTGGCTAATAGCAGTAAGGACTATCTGTTATTAAATGGGTTTCTATTGGCTAATAGCAGTAAGGAATATCTGTTATTCAATGTGTTTCTATTGGCTAATAGCAGTAAGGAATATCTTTTATTCAATGTGTTTCTATTGGCTAATAGCAGTAAGGACTATCTGTTATTCAATTTGTTTCTATTGACTAATAGCAGTAAGGACTATCTGTTATTCAATGTGTTTCTATTGGCTAATAGCAGTAAGGACTATCTGTTATTCAATGTGTTTCTATTGGCTAATAGCAGTAAGGACTATCTGTTATTCAATGTGTTTCTATTGGCTAATAGCAGTAAGGACTGTCTGTTATTCAATGTGTTTCTATTGGCTAATAGCAGTAAGGACTATCTGTTATTAAATGGGTTTCTATTGGCTAATAGCAGTAAGGAATATCTGTTATTCAATGTGTTTCTATTGGCTAATAACAGTAAGGAATATCTGTTATTCAATGTGTTTCTATTGGCTAATAGCAGTAAGGACTATCTGTTATTCAGTTTGTTTCTATTGACTAATAGCAGTAAGGACTATCTGTTATTCAATGTGTTTCTATTGGCTAATAGCAGTAAGGACTATCTGTTATTCAATGTGTTTCTATTGGCTAATAGCAGTAAGGAATATCTGTTAGTCAATGTGTTTCTATTGGCTAATAGCAGTAAGGATAATATGTTATTCAATGTGTTTCTATTGGCTAACAGCAGTAAGGACTATCTGTTATTCAATGTGTTTCTATTGGTTAATAGCAGTAAGGACTGTTATTCAATGTGTTTCTATTGGCTAATAGCAGTAAGGACTATCTGTTATTCAATGTGTTTCTATTGGCTAATAGCAGTAAGGACTATCTGTTATTCAATGTGTTTCCATTGGCTAATAGCAGTAAGGAATATCTGTTATTCAATGTGTTTCTATTGGTTAATAGCAGTAAGGAATATCTGTTAGTCAATGTGTTTCTATTGGCTAATAGCAGTAAGGATAATATGTTATTCAATGTGTTTCTATTGGCTAACAGCAGTAAGGACTATCTGTTATTCAATGTGTTTCTATTGGTTAATAGCAGTAAGGACTGTTATTCAATGTGTTTCTATTGGCTAATAGCAGTAAGGACTATCTGTTATTAAATGTGTTTATATTGGCTAATAGCAGTAAGGACTATCTGTTATTCAATGTGTTTCTATTGGCTAATAGCAGTAAGGACTATCTGTTATTCAATGTGTTTCTATTGGCTAATAGCAGTAAGGACTATCTGTTATTCAATGTGTTTCTATTGGCTAATAGCAGTAAGGACTATCTGTTATTCAATGTGTTTCTATTGGTTAATAGCAGTAAGGAATATCTGTTAGTCAATGTGTTTCTATTGGCTAATAGCAGTAAGGACTATCTGTTATTCAATGTGCTTCTATTGGCTAATAGCAGTAAGGACTATCTGTTATTCAATGTGTTTCTATTGGCTAATAGCAGTAAGGACTATCTGTTATTCAATGTGTTTCTATTGGCTAATAGCAGTAAGGCCAAATAAAAATGTTAATCAAATAATTGTTTCATATTTTTTATACTTGAAGGGGTCTTAAAATTCCAAATGAAATAGCAAATGTTCCTTGGTAAGACCTTCTAAAAACAATTCCTTATAGCTTAGTAAGACAGCAAACACCATTAGCATTTTGAAACACAGGAAAGATTCAACCCCCCCAAAAAAACGGTGCAAATTGGAACGTTATCTTGCCCTTAAACAGAGAATACACAGTGACAGAATACCTGATCCGATATTATGATACTGTCACGGCCGTCGAAGGAAGAGGACCAAAGCGCAGCGTGGTGAGAGTACATATTCCTTTTATTAGGTGATGATGCCGACAAAAACTATAAACAATCCAAAACAACCGTGAAGCTTAATGCTAAGTGCTACCAACAAAGTTAACTTCCCAGACTGAAAGGAGGGAAAAAAGGCTACCTAAGTATGATTCCCAATCAGAGACAACGATAGACAGCTGTCCCTGATTGAGAACCACACCCGGACAAAACATAGAAATACAAAAATCATAGAAAACAAAAACATAGAATGCCCACCCCAACTCACGCCCTGACCAAACCAAAATAGAGACATATAAAGGCTCTCTAAGGTCAGGTACATACATAGACTCTAAGGTCTAAGGTACATACACTGTATCTACCTACTGTCCACAAAATGAGGTGGAAACTGAGCTGCACTCCGGTCAAATATATGACCACATCTGTGGACACGTATTTCCCACAGATCACACAGACATAACAAAGAATTTGAAAACAAATCAAACATTGATAAACTCACATATCTGTCAGGCATAAAGTGACATCACAGCAGCCAAGATTTGTGGCCCGTTGCCATGGGAGAAAGGGCAACCAGTGGGAGAACACAAACAGCATTATACAGTGGGGAGAACCAGTATTTGATACACTGCCGATTTTGCAGGTTTTCCTACTTACAAAGCATGTAGAGGTCTGTAATTTTTATCATAGGTACACTTCAACTGTGAGAGACGGAATCTAAAACAAAAATCCAGAAAATCACATTGTATGATTTTTAAGTAATTAATTTGCATTTTATTGCGTGACATAAGTATTTGATACATCATAAAAGCAGAACTTAATATTTGGTACAGAAACCTTTGTTTGCAATTACAGAGATCATACGTTTCCTGTAGTTCTTGACCAGGTTTGCACACACTGCAGCAGGGATTTTGGCCCACTCCTCCATACAGACCTTCTCCAGATCCTTCAGGTTTCGGGGCTGTCACTGGGCAATACGGACTTTCAGCTCCTTCCAAAGATTTTCTATTGGGTTCAGGTCTGGAGACTGGCTAGGCCACTCCATGACCTTGAGATGCTTCTTACGGAGCCAGTCCTTAGTTGCCCTGGCTGTGTGTTTCGGGTCGTTGTCATGCTGAAAGACCCAGCCACGACCCATCTTCAATGCTCTTACTGAGGGAAGGAGGATGTTGGCCAAGATCTTGCGATACATGGCCCCATCCATCCTCCCCTCAATACGGTGCAGTCGTCCTGTCCCCTTTGCAGAAAAGCATCCCCAAAGAATGATGTTTCCACCTCCATGCTTCACGGTTGGGATGGTGTTCTTGGGGTTGTACTCATCCTTCTTCTTCCTCCAAACACGGCGAGTGGAGTTTAGACCAAAAAGCTCTATTTTTGTCTCATCTGACCACATGACCTTCTCCCATTCCTCCTCTGGATCATCCAGATGGTCATTGGCAAACTTCAGACGGGCCTGGACATGCGCTGGCTTCAGCAGGGGGACCTTGGGTGCGCTGCAGGATTTTAATCCATGATGGCGTAGTGTGTTACTAATGGTTTTCTTTGAGACTGTGGTCCCAGCTCTCTTCAGGTCATTGACCAGGTCCTGCCGTGTAGTTCTGGGCTGATCCCTCACCTTCCTCATGATCATTGATGCCCCACGAGGTGAGATCTTGCATGGAGCCCCAGACCGAGGGTGATTGACCGTCATCTTGAACTTCTTCCATTTTCTAATAATTGCGCCAACAGTTGTTGCCTTCTCACCAAGCTGCTTGCCTATTGTCCTGTAGCCCATCCCAGCCTTGTGCAGGTCTACAATTTTATCCCTGATGTTCTTACACAGCTCTCTGGTCTTGGCCATAGTGGAGAGGTTGGAGTCTGTTTGATTGAGTGTGTGGACAGGTGTCTTTTATACAGGTAATGAGTTCAAACAGGTGCAGTTAATACAGGTAATGAGTGGAGAACAGGAGGGCTTCTTAAAGAAAAACGAACAGGTCTGTGAGAGCCGGAATTCTTACTGGTTGGTAGGTGATCAAATACTTATGTCATGCAATAAAATGCAAATTAATTTCTTAAAAATCATACAATGTGATTTTCTGGATTTTTGTTTTAGATTCCGTCTCTCACAGTTGA
>NW_024058688.1:27500-49534 GCF_016432855.1 Salvelinus namaycush
TCAGACCAGGAGAACACTGAAAAGCTGCCACTCTACATGTTGAAAGGAGACTATCCATCACTACTAGGATGTTCGAGGCTGGAGAAAATCACACTGGACTGGTCATCAGTGCGTACAATGACACATGGAGACACAGGCCTACCTGCCATCTTAAACAAACATGGAGGAGTCTTTCATGGAGAGCAGGGTAGCATGAAATACATTACAGTGAAGTTTGGCATTAAGCCAGACAGAAAACCAAAGTTTCTGAAAGCACGACCCGTACCAAAAGTCTAGGTTGACTTAGACGCTCTGGCTAAGAACAAAGTACTGGAGCCGGGTCAGTGGGAGTGAAAAGGCAACACTCATCACATCAGTTTCTTATAAAGGATGGTGGAATCAGGATATGTGGAGACTTTAAAGGCACAGTTAACTCTGTGTTGTCCGTTAAGCAGTTTCCACTACCACATATCAAAAAACAATTCTGTTTTTTTTCGGGCTTAGCTGGGAGGGGAGGTCAAAGGGAAATGAAAAATCAACCTCTACATCCTTTGACGAAAAGTCGTGAGTTGTGAGTGGTCCCTGACCCAGCAGTCGTGAGTGGTCCCTGACCCAGCAGTCGTGAGTGGTCCCTGACCCAGCAGTTGTGAGTGGTCCCTGACCCACCAGTCGTGAGTGGTCCCTGACCCAGCAGTCGTGAGTGGTCCCTGACCCAGCAGTCATGAGTGGTCCCTGACCCACCAGTCGTGAGTGGTCCCTGACCCAGCAGTCGTGAGTAGTCCCTGACCCAGCAGTCGTGAGTAGTCCCTGACCCAGCAGTCGTGAGTGGTCTCTGACCCAGCAGTCGTGAATGGTCCCTGACCCAGCAGTCGTGAATGGTCCCTGACCCAGCAGTCGTGAGGGGTCCCTGACCCACCAGTCGTGAGTGGTCCCTGACCCAGCAGTCGTGAGTGGTCCCTGACCCAGCAGTCGTGAATGGTCCCTGACCCAGCAGTCGTGAGTGGTCCCTGAACCACCAGTCGTGAATGGTCCCTGACCCAGCAGTCGTGAGTGGTCTCTGACCCACCAGTCGTGAGTGGTCCCTGACCCAGCAGTCGTGAATGGTCCCTGACCCACCAGTCGTGAGTGGTCCCTGACCCACCAGTCGTGAGTGGTCCCTGACCCACCAGTCGTGAGTGGTCCCTGACCCAGCAGTCGTGAGTGGTCCCTGACCCACCAGTCGTGAGTGGTCTCTGACCCACCAGTCGTGAGTGGTCCCTGACCCAGCAGTCGTGAGTGGTCCCTGAACCACCAGTCGTGAATGGTCCCTGACCTACCAGTCGTGAGTGGTCCCTGAACCACCAGTCGTGAATGGTCCCTGACCCACCAGTCGTAAGTGGTCCCTGACCCACCAGTCGTGAGTGGTCCCTGACCCAGCAGTCGTGAATGGTCCCTGACCCACCAGTCGTGAGTGGTCCCTGACCCACCAGTCGTGAGTGGTCCCTGACCCAGCAGTCGTGAGTGGTCCCTGACCCAGCAGTCGTGAGTGGTCCCTGACCCAGCAGTCATAAGTGGTCCCTGACCCAGCAGTCGTGAGTGGTCCCTGACCCACCAGTCGTGAGTGGTCCCTGACCTACCAGTCGTGAGTGGTCCCTGACCCAGCAGTCGTGAGTGGTCCCTGACCCACCAGTCGTGAGTGGTCCCTGACCCAGCAGTCGTGAGTGGTTCCTGACCCACCAGTCGTGAGTGGTCCCTGACCCATCGTCACCTAGGGCCTCACAGTCACCAAGGGGGTTTGTATCTGTGGTAGATGATCATCACCTTCTAGATAAATGTTTGAATGAATTCCTTGCTCCTGTCTCACCGTTATTGATTTGTTATTAGACGCCGTTATGAAACCCACGACACATATGTTTCGAGCTCATCAAACACATGGTTTCCATGGCTTCCATGGTTTCCATGGTTTCCATGTGTTTGACACCATTCCATTCACTCCATTCAAAGCCATTATTTTGAGCCTTCCTCAAAATGGTGTGTGTGTGTGTGTGTGTGTGTGTGTGTGTGTGTGTGTGTGTGCACGCGTGAGCACATCAGTGTGTTACTCTTGTCTTTGTGATCCTCTATTGGCAGCCTACGGGTCCTCTTGTCTTTGTGATCCTCTATTGGCAGCCTACGGGTCCTCTTGTCTTTGTGATCCTCTATTGGCAGCCTACGGGTCCTCTTGTCTTTGTGATCCTCTATTGGCAGCCTACGGGTCCTCTTTTTTGTGTGTGAACGCATTTGTGCGTGCGTCCTTGTACAGGATGCGTATATGCACGTGTGTGTGTGTGTGTGTGTGTGAGTGTGTGAGTGTGAGGGTGTGAGTGTGTGAGTGTGTGTGTGTGTGTGTGTGTCTGTGTGTGTGTGAGTGTGTGAGTGTGTGTGTGTTTGTGTGTGTCTGTGTGTGTGTGTGTGTGTCTTCATCCAGCGTGGTACAGTACAGAACAGAACGTCCATGTGTCCATGCTGATCCACTTGGACCAATGGTGCTTAACTCCATTTTTACATTTACATTTTAGTCATTTAGCAGACGCTCTTATCCAGAGCGACTTACAGTAGAGTGCATACATTTTTATTACATTTTACATACTGAGACAAGGATATCCCTACCGGCCAAACCCTCCCTAACCCGGACGACGCTATGCCAATTGTGCGTCGCCCCACGGACCTCCCGGTTGCGGCCGGCTGCGACAGAGCCTGGGCGCGAACCCAGCCCAGCCTGGGCGCGAACCCAGAGACTCTGGTGGCTCAGCTAGCACTGCGAGGCAGTGCCCTAGACCACTGCGCCACTGCGCCACCCGGGAGATGCTGCAGAAGCTACAGGGGGGTGCCATTTTAGTGTGGTGACTTGGGCTCATTCAGGCGGTGTAATGTGATAGTACTAGTAATATGCTGCTGAAGCTACATGGGGGTGCCAGTTTAGTGTGGTGACTTGGGCTCATGGAAATCTTGGCACATTTTTAGTCACACAATCCCTATTTTAAAAATAGAAGCCAAAAATGTATTTTGATAAAGATATAAAAATGTGAGGATGTTGTACTATATTTTCGTAACGGGATGAGAGTCAGGAGAAGAAGTTGTCTCGCTCATCGGTGCCGTTACCTTACAGTAGTTAAGCCGCTGTAATTTAGTTGCTGTAGTTTAGTTGCTGTAGTCGCTGTAGTTTAGTTGCTGTAGTTTAGACGCTGTAGTTTAGTCGCTGTAGTTTAGTTGCTGTAGTTTAGCTGCTGTAGTTTAGTTGCTGTAGTTTAGACGCTGTAGTTTAGTCGCTGTAGTTTAGTTGCTGTAGTTTAGCCGCTGTAGTTTAGTTGCTGTAGTTTAGTTGCTGTAGTTTAGTTGCTGTAGTTTAGTTGCTGTAGTTTAGCCGCTGTAGTTTAGTTGCTGTAGTTTAGTTGCTGTAGTTTAGTCGCTGTAGTTTAGTCGCTGTAGTTTAACCGCTGTAGTTTAACCGCTGTAGTTTAGCAGCTGTAGTTTAGTTGCTGTAGTTTAGATGCTGTAGTTTAGTTGCTGTAGTTTAGCCGCTGTAGTTTAGTTGCTGTAGTTTAGTTGCTGTAGTTTAGCCGCTGTAGTTTAGTTGCTGTAGTTTAGTCAATGTAGTTTAGTTGCTGTAGTTTAGCCGCTGTAGTTTAACCGCTGTAGTTTAGACGCTGTAATTTAGCCGCTGTAGTTTAGTTGCTGTAGTTTAGTTGCTGTAGTTTAGCCGCTGTAGTTTAGTTGCTGTAGTTTAGTTGCTGTAGTTTAGTTGCTGTAGTTTAGTTGCTGTAGTTTAGTTGCTGTAGTTTAGCCGCTGTAGTTTAGTTGCTGTAGTTTAGTTGCTGTAGTTTAACCGCTGTAATTTAGTTGCTGTAGTTTAGTTGCTGTAGTTTAGTTGCTGTAGTTTAGTTGCTGTAGTTTAGTTGCTGTAGTTTAGTTGCTGTAGTTTAGTTGCTGTAGTTTAGTTGCTGTAGTTTAGTTGCTGTAGTTTAGCCGCTGTAGTTTAGTTGCTGTAGTTTAGTTGCTGTAGTTTAGTTGCTGTAGTTTAGCCGCTGTAGTTTAGTTGCTGTAGTTTAGTTGCTGTAGTTTAGCCGCTGTAGTTTAGTTGCTGTAGTTTAACCGCTGTAGTTTAGTCGCTGTAGTTTAGTTGCTGTAGTTAGTCGCTGTAGTTTAGTTGCTGTAGTTTAGCCGCTGTAGTTTAGTTGCTGTAGTTTAGTTGCTGTAATTTAGTTGCTGTAGTTTAACCGCTGTAGTTTAGCCGCTGTAGTTTAGTTGCTGTAGTTTAGTTGCTGTAGTTTAGTTGCTGTAGTTTAGTTGCTGTAGTTTAGTTGCTGTAGTTTAGTTGCTGTAGTTTAGCCGCTGTAGTTTAGTTGCTGTAGTTTAGTTGCTGTAGTTTAGTTGCTGTAGTTTAGCCGCTGTAGTTTAGTTGCTGTAGTTTAGTTGCTGTAGTTTAGCTGCTGTAGTTTAGTTGCTGTAGTTTAACCGCTGTAGTTTAGTCGCTGTAGTTTAGTTGCTGTAGTTAGTCGCTGTAGTTTAGTTGCTGTAGTTTAGCCGCTGTAGTTTAGTTGCTGTAGTTTAGTTGCTGTAATTTAGTTGCTGTAGTTTAGTTGCTGTAGTTTAGTTGCTGTAGTTTAGTTGCTGTAGTTTAGTTGCTGTAGTTTAGTTGCTGTAGTTTAGTTGCTGTAGTTTAGCTGCTGTAGTTTAGTTGCTGTAGTTTAGTCAATGTAGTTTAGTTGCTGTAGTTTAGCCGCTGTAGTTTAACCGCTGTAGTTTAGACGCTGTAATTTAGCCGCTGTAGTTTAGTTGCTGTAGTTTAGTTGCTGTAGTTTAGCCGCTGTAGTTTAGTTGCTGTAGTTTAGTTGCTGTAGTTAGTCGCTGTAGTTTAGTTGCTGTAGTTTAGTTGCTGTAGTTTAGTTGCTGTAGTTTAGTTGCTGTAGTTTAGTTGCTGTAGTTTAGTTGCTGTAGTTTAGCTGCTGTAGTTTAGTTGCTGTAGTTTAGTTGCTGTAGTTTAGTTGCTGTAGTTTAGTTGCTGTAGTTTAGTTGCTGTAGTTTAGTTGCTGTAGTTTAGTTGCTGTAGTTTAGTTGCTGTAGTTTAGTTGCTGTAGTTTAGCTGCTGTAGTTTAGCTGCTGTAGTTTAGTTGCTGTGTCCTTGTTGGTAGTAGGTAAAGCTAATGTACAAACACACAGTCTCTCCCTCTCTCTCTCTTTCTCTCTAACTTTCTCTCTCTCTCACTCTCTCCCTCTCTCACTCTCTCCCTCTCTCTCTTTCTCTCTCTCTCTAACTTCCTCTCTCTCTCACTCTCTCCCTCTCTCTCTGTCTCTCTCTGTCTCTCTCTCCCTCTCCCTCTCCCTCTCCCTCTCTCTCTCTCTCTCTCTCTCTCTCTCTCTCTCTCTCTCTCTCTCTCTGTCTCTCTCTCTCTTTCTCTAACTTTCTCTCTCTCTCTCTCTCTCTCTGTCTCTATCTTTCTCTCTCTCTCACTCTCTCTCTCTTTCTCTCTCTCTCTATCTCTCTCTCTTTCGCTCTCTCTCTAACTCTCTCTCTCTCTCTCTCTCTCTGTTGGACTTTAGACAGAGGCATGTGTAAACGTCAACAACCTCCCACACAGGAGAGCGAATTCCTTTGATTTGGCCCAGAGAGTGAGAGATAGAGAGAGAATTAAACAGTTATACAGTAACTCTTAGCAAAGTAAACACTCTCCTCAGCCTGTGACCTATATAAGCCCTGCTTTGACTATCTACTGCACATCAACACACCCAATTCCCTACTGTATATAGTTTCTGGTGTCTGGTCTCTGGTCAAAAGTAGTGCACTACATGGGGAAAAGGGTACAATTTGGGATTCTTTCTAGAACAATTGATCTCACGGCCTTATCTCTTAACCTTGGCACTGGTTCAGTCTGATTTAGAACTGTTAGTAAATACAGCTGCCAACAGACACCGACCTCAAGGAGGGAACACTGGTTCAGTCTGATTTAGAACTGTTAGTAAATACAGCTGCCAACAGACACCGACCTCAAGGAGGGAACACTGGTTCAGTCTGATTTAGAACTGTTAGTAAATACAGCTGCCAACAGACACCGACCTCAAGGAGAGAACATGGGTTCAGTCTGATTTAGAACTGTTAGTAAATACAGCTGCCAACAGACACCGACCTCAAGGAGAGAACATGGGTTCAGTCTGATTTAGAACTGTTAGTAAATACAGCTGCCAACAGACACCGACCTCAAGGAGGGAACACTGGTTCAGTCTGATTTAGACCTGTTAGTAAATACAGCTGCCAACAGACACCGACCTCAAGGAGGAAACACTGGTTCAGTCTGATTTAGAACTGTTAGTAAATACAGCTGCCAACAGACACCGACCTCAAGGAGAGAACATGGGTTCAGTCTGATTTAGAACTGTTAGTAAATACAGCTGCCAACAGACACCGACCTCAAGGAGGGAACACTGGTTCAGTCTGATTTAGACCTGTTAGTAAATACAGCTGCCAACAGACACCGACCTCAAGGAGAGAACACTGGTTCAGTCTGATTTAGAACTGTTAGTAAATACAGCTGCCAACAGACACCGACCTCAAGGAGGGAACACTGGTTCAGTCTGATTTAGAACTGTTAGTAAATACAGCTGCCAACAGACACCGACCTCAAGGAGGGAACACTGGTTCAGTCTGATTTAGAACTGCTAGTAAATACAGCTGCCAACAGACACCGACCTCAAGGAGAGAACATGGGTTCAGTCTGATTTAGAACTGTTAGTAAATACAGCTGCCAACAGACACCGACCTCAAGGAGGGAACACTGGTTCAGTCTGATTTAGACCTGTTAGTAAATACAGCTGCCAACAGACACCGACCTCAAGGAGGGAACACTGGTTCAGTCTGATTTAGAACTGTTAGTAAATACAGCTGCCAACAGACACCGACCTCAAGGAGAGAACACTGGTTCAGTCTGATTTAGAACTGTTAGTAAATACAGCTGCCAACAGACACCGACCTCAAGGAGGGAACACTGGTTCAGTCTGATTTAGAACTGTTAGTAAATACAGCTGCCAAGAGACACCGACCTCAAGGAGAGAACACTGGTTCAGTCTGATTTAGAACTGTTAGTAAATACAGCTGCCAACAGACACCGACCTCAAGGAGAGAACACTGGTTCAGTCTGATTTAGACCTGTTAGTAAATACAGCTGCCAACAGACACCGACCTCAAGGAGAGAATACAAGGCCACAATAATGTTTACATCTATGTTCTCTCCACAGTAAGCGACTTTCAAGACATTTGAAACTGAAAACTACTTTGACATCCTTTTCCTTGTATTGGACCAAAAATGTCCCTGGTATAGAGTTATGTGATTTCTACTATCAGACATGTCTTCACAGTGTGGTACCAACCCCAATGTTGGGTCATAGGGCTCCATGTCATAGGATTGAAATGCAGCGTTTGGTTCCATGCCCAGTATTGGGTGTGTCCCATAGGTATAGATTGTATAAGACTGCCAGGGGCACAGGGCCTGGATGGGTGGGAGGGAGGGAGCAGGAAGTGGAGCAGGTCTTTACTGTCTGCTACCAAGCCCAGAGTCTCATCATTTTGCTTCTAGTATTGTCTATGGCAGAGAGGTCACAGGGGCTCTGCAGTGGGTGGGTGGGGTGGAGTGGGTGGTTAAAGAGGGTAGGTCCACTGGTGCTGTGCCAGAGTATTACAAAGCTCACCCCATGGGTAAGCCCAGTCCCACCGAGAGATTATCTACTGCCATAATGAGGTTGTCTGGTGGTATAGTAACCAGACCTTAACACACCCCTAAACCCCCCTCACCTCACTCCCTCCCACACCTCCTCCTACCTAAACCCCCCTCACCTCACTCCCTCCCACACCTCCTCCTACCTAAACCCCCCTCACCTCACTCCCTCCCGAACCTCCTCCTACCTAAACCCCCCTCACCTCACTCCCTCCCACACCTCCTCCTACCTAAACCCCCCTCACCTCACTCCCTCCCACACCTCCTCCTACCTAAACCCCCCTCACCTCACCCCCTCCCACACCTCCTCCTACCTAAACCCCACACACCTCACCCCCTCCCACACCTCCTCCTACCTAAACCCCCCTCACCTCACCCCCTCCCACACCTCCTCCTACCTAAACCCCACACACCTCACCCCCTTCATGTCTCCCTTCCCCCCTCACCTCACTCCATGGGTCAGCATAGTTTCCCCAGAGAGGCCGTCTGGTGGCATAGTTATCAGCCTTAACACCTCCCCCTCCTGTAACCCTCACCTCACCCCCTTCATGTCCCTCCCTCCCTCCCTCCCTCACCTCACCCCCTTCATGTCCCTCCCTCCCTCCCTCCCTCCCTCCCTCCCTCCCTCCCTCCCTCCCTCCCTCCCTCCCTCCCTCCCTCCCTCACCTCACCCCCTTCATGTCTCTCCCTCCCTCCCTCCCTCACCTCACCCTTTCATGTCTCCCTCCCTCCCTTACCTCACCCCCTTCATGTCTCCCTCCCTCCTTCACCTCTCCCCCTTCATGTCTCCCTCCCTCCCTCCCTCACCCTCTGTTCCTGTCTCCCTCCCTCCCTCACCCTCTGTTCCTGTCTCCCTCCCTCCCTCACCTCAACCCCTTTCATGTCTCCCTCCCTCACCCTCACCTCACTCCCTTCATGTCTCCCTCCCTCCCTCACCTCACCACCTTCATGTCTCCCTCCCTCACCTCACCCCTTCATGTCTCCCTCCCTCACCTCACCCACTTCATGTCTCCCTCACTCCCTCACCTCACCCCCTTCATGTCTCCCTCCCTCACCCTCGCCTCACTTCCTTCATGTCTCCCTCCCTCCCTCACCTCTCCCCCTTCATGTCTCCCTCCCTCCCTTCTGGCTCGGACAAGGCAGAGTGGTGAGAGACCGTTGTTTAATTGGTCCTGTTCTCCTCAAAGCCTGTATTAAGTCACTCACGACTCTGGGAATTAAAAGGAGAAAGTGGAAAAAGCTGTAAACCTCTTACAAAGTCAATTGAAGTGCAACACAAAAGAGGCTGGCATTGAATGAAGGTTGCAGTCAGAGAGAGAGAGAGAGTGACAGAACGTGACTGACTCTCTCTCTCTGACTGACTGACTGACTGACTGGGCAACCTCTGGTCTGGCCTCTGGGGCTGTGTCCCAAATGGAACATTCCCTATGAGCCCTGGTCAAAAGTAGTGCACTATATAGGGAATAGGGTGCCATAGGGCTCTGGTGAAAAGTAGTGCACTATATAGGGAATAGGGTGCCATAGGGCTCTGGTTAAAAGTAGTGCACTATATAGGGAATAGGGTGCCATTTGGGATGCAGATGTCTGGCTCTCACCACCAGCTAGCTCGCATCCAGTGGTCAACTGCCCAGACATCCAGACAGTCTGAATCTGAGAGACGGGCTGAGAAAACTCGGCAGTCTAATACATGTGTGTAAAACAAACAAACTTGTTTAAACTCTCGTTGAAGGAAACTCTTCCTGTGTGATGGTCAGCCTCTGGTGCACTGAGTACTTAGTGTGATACTATACTGTAGTCTCCACTGAGTACAGGCTTAGTGTGATACTATACTGTAGTCTCCACTGAGTACAGGCTTAGTGTGATACTATACTGTAGTCTCCACTGAGTACAGGCTTAGTGTGATACTATACTGTAGTCTCCACTGAGTACAGGCTTAGTGTGATACTATACTGTAGTCTCCACTTAGTACAGGCTTAGTTTGATACTATACTGTAGTCTCCACTTAGTACAGTCTTAGTGTGATACTATACTGTAGTCTCCACTGAGTACAGGCTTAGTGTGATACTATACTGTAGTCTCCACTGAGTACAGGCTTAGTGTGATACTATACTGTAGTCTCCACTGAGTACAGTCTTAGTGTGATACTATACTGTAGTCTCCACTGAGTACAGGCTTAGTGTGATACTATACTGTAGTCTCCACTTAATACAGGCTTAGTGTGATACTATACTGTAGTCTCCACTTAGTACTTAGTGTGATACTACACTGTGGTCTCCACTGAGTACAGTCTTAGTGTGATACTATACTGTAGTCTCCACTGAGTACAGGATTAGTGTGATACTATACTGTAGTCTCCACTGAGTACAGTCTTAGTGTGATACTATACTGTGGTCTCCACTCAGTACAGGCTTAGTGTGATACTATACTGTAGTCTCCACTCAGTACAGTCTTATTGTGATACTATACTGTAGTCTCCACTTAGTACAGGCTTAGTGTGATACTATACTGTAGTCTCCACTGAGTACAGTCTTAGTGTGATACTATACTGTGGTCTCCACTCAGTACAGGCTTAGTGTGATACTATACTGTAGTCTCCACTGAGTACAGTCTTAGTGTGATACTATACCGTGGTCTCCACTCAGTACAGGCTTAGTGTGATACTATACTGTAGTCTCCACTGAGTACAGGCTTAGTGTGATACTATACTGTAGTCTCCACTTAGTACCGTCTTAGTGTGATGCTATAATGTAGTCTCCACTTAGTACCGTCTTAGTGTGATGCTATAATGTAGTCTCCACTTAGTACCGTCTTAGTGTGATGCTATAATGTAGTCTCCACTTAGTACCGTCTTAGTGTGATGCTATAATGTAGTCTCCACTTAGTACAGTCTTAGTGTGATGCTATGCTGTAGTCTCCACTCAGTACAGGCTTAGTGTGATACTATACTGTAGTCTCCACTGAGTACAGTCTTAGTGTGATACCATTTACATTTACATTTACATTTAAGTCATTTAGCAGACGCTCTTATCCAGAGCGACTTACAAATTGGTGCATTCACCTTATGATATCCAGTGGAACAACCACTTTACAATAGTGCATCTAAATCTTTTAAGGGGGGGGGGTTAGAAGGATTACTTTATCCTATCCTAGGTATTCCTTAAAGAGGTGGGGTTTCAGGTGTCTCCGGAAGGTGGTGATTGACTCCGCTGACCTGGCGTCGTGAGGGAGTTTGTTCCACCATTGGGGTGCCAGAGCAGCGAACAGTTTTGACTGGGCTGAGCGGGAACTGTACTTCCTCAGAGGTAGGGAGGCGAGCAGGCCAGAGGTGGATGAACGCAGTGCCCTTGTTTGGGTGTAGGGCCTGATCAGAGCCTGAAGGTACGGAGGTGCCGTTCCCCTCACAGCTCCGTAGGCAAGCACCATGGTCTTGTAGCGGATGCGAGCTTCAACTGGAAGCCAGTGGAGAGAGCGGAGGAGCGGGGTGACGTGAGAGAACTTGGGAAGGTTGAACACCAGACGGGCTGCGGCGTTCTGGATGAGTTGTAGGGGTTTAATGGCACAGGCAGGGAGCCCAGCCAACAGCGAGTTGCAGTAATCCAGACGGGAGATGACAAGTGCCTGGATTAGGACCTGCGCCGCTTCCTGTGTGAGGCAGGGTCGTACTCTGCGAATGTTGTAGAGCATGAACCTACAGGAACGGGTCACCGCCTTGATGTTAGTTGAGAACGACAGGGTGTTGTCCAGGATCACGCCAAGGTTCTTAGCACTCTGGGAGGAGGACACAATGGAGTTGTCAACCGTGATGGCGAGATCATGGAACGGGCAGTCCTTCCCCGGGAGGAAGAGCAGCTCCGTCTTGCCGAGGTTCAGCTTGAGGTGGTGATCCGTCATCCACACTGATATGTCTGCCAGACATGCAGAGATGCGATTCGCCACCTGGTTATCAGAAGGGGGAAAGGAGAAGATTAATTGTGTGTCGTCTGCATAGCAATGATAGGAGAGACCATGTGAGGATATGACAGAGCCAAGTGACTTGGTGTATAGCGAGAATAGGAGAGGGCCTAGAACAGAGCCCTGGGGGACACCAGTGGTGAGAGCACGTGGTGCGGAGACAGATTCTCGCCACGGCACCTACTATTCTGCGGTAGAGTAGTGGTGTAATAATGTGTTGTAGGTAGGACAGTCATTTCCTTCATCTTGTTTGGACCCGCAGGAACGTAGCTGCTGACTTTGCAGGAATTGATGGAGATTCTTAAGAAATCCCAAATACACCAAAAAAAAAAGAAAAATGATTTCAAGTTTTGGAAGTAATTCTAGGGGATATTTCTTAGAAATCTGGTAACACTGGGCAGTGATTATAAATATGTATGAAACAAACTGGGCACAACTGACTCCCATTCTGTTTAAAGAGGGAGGTACTGTCATTCTTCCTATGTACTTGCAGTGCACTGAGTACAGACTTGCGTGGTACCCTATCCCCTATAAAGTGCACTGAGTACAGACTTGTGTGGTACCCTATCCCCCTATACAGTGTACTACTTTAACCAGGGTCCCTAGGGTTTAACAACTATACTGTTTAAGCAAGTGCTCTGACATCTGAGCCTGGTTATCACATCCACAGAGGTTATGACATCTGAGCCTGGTTATAACATCCACAGAGGTTATGACATCTGAGCCTGGTTATAACATCCACAGAGGTTATGACATCTGAGCCTGGTTATAACATTCACAGAGGTTATGACATCTGAGTCTGGT
Source organism: Salvelinus namaycush (assembly GCF_016432855.1). Lineage (NCBI taxonomy): Eukaryota > Metazoa > Chordata > Actinopteri > Salmoniformes > Salmonidae > Salvelinus > Salvelinus namaycush. The sequence goes on from NW_024058688.1 coordinate 39,959, forward strand.
TATAACATTCACAGAGGTTATGACATCTGAGCCTGGTTATAACATTCACAGAGGTTATGACATCTGAGCCTGGTTATAACATCCACAGAGGTTATGACATCTGAGCCTGGTTATAACATTCACAGAGGTTATGACATCTGATCTGAAATTAAGGACCCATGAAATCTGATTTAGGGTCCATGGAATCTGACTATTGGAATCTGATTTAGGGACCATGGAATCTGATTTAGGGCCCATGGAATCTGACTAATGGAATCTGATTTAGGGCCCATGGAATCTGACTAATGGAATCTGATTTAGGGTCCATGGAATCTGACTAATGGAATCTGATTTAGGGTCCATGGAATCTGACTAATGGAATCTGATTTAGGGCCCATGGAATCTGACTAATGGAATCTGATTTAGGGCCCATGGAATCTGACTAATGGAATCTGATTTAGGGCCCATGGAATCTGACTTAGGGTCCATGGAATCTGACTAATGGAATCTGATTTAGGGCCCATGGAATCTGACTTAGGGCCCATGGAATCTGACTAATGGAATCTGATTTAGGGTACATGGAATCTGACTAATGGAATCTGATTTAGGGTCCATGGAATCTGACTTAGGGTCCATGGAATCTGACTAATGGAATCTGATTTAGGGTACATGGAATCTGACTAATGGAATCTGATTTAGGGCCCATGGAATCTGACTAATGGAATCTGATTTAGGGTACATGGAATCTGACTAATGGAATCTGATTTAGGGCCCATGGAATCTGACTAATGGAAACTGATTTAGGGGGCCCATGGAATCTGACTAATGGAATCTGATTTAGGGCCCATGGAATCTGACTCAGGCTCCATGGAATCTGACTAATGGAATCTGATTTAGGGTCCATGGAATCTGACTTGGGGTCCGTGGAATCTGACTTGGGGTCCGTGGATTGTAACTCGTCCTTGTTGTTTTAGCATTGACTGGTGATCCAGCACGTATCAACAAGTCCTTGGGGTGATTTTTTATTTTTCCACCAGATTTGGTTGCACTTTATTTATACATTCCCCTTATAGATGATCTATAGATGGTCACAATATCAAATATTGATTAAACACAACAGCTAAGATATGCAACAGCCTGCTAGAGTTACAGTTAGAATTAGGGTTAATGCTAGGGTTTAGGGTTTAGGGTTTAGTATTCTACCCCTGGCCACTACAGAGAGAAAGTGCCTCTACGGTCTCTGAAATTAGCTGGTAGAAAGTTGAGCAGCAGTGAGATTATGATGAGGGGCCCCGCAGGGGGGGATTGGATCCTTACACTAGAGAGAGAAACCCGTCTGCAGCTGTCTGCTTCCTCACTGTCTCAGAGCAGCCAAACATCCACACAGAGAAATATCTTGCCATCTTTATGTAATACATGTATCACTAGCCACTTTAAACTATGCCACTTTATGTTTATATACCCTACATTACTCATCTCATATGTATATACTGTACTCTATATCATCTACTGCATCTTGCCATCTTTATGTAATACATGTATCACTAGCCACGTTAAACTATGCCACTTTATGTTTACATACCCTACATTACTCATCTCATATGTATATACTGTACTCTATACCATCTACTGCATCTTGCCTATGCCGTTCTGTACCATCACTCATTCATATATCTTTATGTACATATTCTTTATCCCTTTACACTTGTGTATGTGTATAAGGTAGTAGTTGTGGAATTGGTAGGTTAGATTACTCGTTGGTTATTACTGCATTGTCGGGAACTAGAAGCACAAGCATTTCGCTACACTCGCATTTAACATCTGCTAACCATGTGTATGTGACAAATACAATTTGATTTGATTTGATTTGATTTGAAATAGGCACCTTATTCCCTACATAAGGTGCATTTGGGAAAGTGTTCAGACCCCTTTGACTTTTTTTACACTTTTTGTTACGTTACAGCCTTATTCTGTAATTGATTAAATCGTTTTTCCCCCCCCTCATCAATCTACACACAATACCCCATTATGACAAAGCAAAAATAGGTTTTAAGAAATGTTTGCAAATGTATAAAAAAAAAAAAACTGAAATATCACATTTACATAAGTATTCAGACCCTTTTACTCAGTACCTCCTCAGGGAGGTGACCAAGAACCCGATGGTCACTCTGATAGAGCTCTAGAGTTCCTCTGTGGAGATGGGAGAACCTTCCAGAAGGACAACCATCTCTGCAGCACTTCACCAATCAGGCCTTTATGGTAGAGTGGCCAGACAGAATCCATGTCTCAGTAGGGCTGAACCCTTCTGTTGACCGGGGCCAATAGGGCTGAACCCTTCTGTTGGCCAGGGACCAATAGGGCTGAACCCTTCTGTTGGCCGGGGCCAATAGGGCTGAACCCTTCTGTTGACCGGGGCCAATAGGGCTGAACCCTTCTGTTGACCGGGGACCAATAGGGCTGAACCCTTCTGTTGACCGGGGACCAATAGGGCTGAACCCTTCTGTTGACCGGGACCAATAGGGCTGAACCCTTCTGTTGACCGGGGGCCAATAGGGCTGAACCCTTCTGTTGGCCGGGGCCAATAGGGCTGAACCCTTCTGTTGACAGGGGACCAATAGGGCTGAACCCTTCTGTTGACCGGGGCCAATAGGGCTGAACCCTTCTGTTGACCGGGGGCCAATAGTGCTGAACCCTTCTGTTGGCCGGGGACCAATAGGGCTGAACCCTTCTGTTGGCCGGGGCCAATAGGGCTGAACCCTTCTGTTGACCGGGGCCAATAGGGCTGAACCCTTCTGTTGACCGGGGCCAATAGGGCTGAACCCTTCTGTTGACCGGGGCCAATAGGGCTGAACCCTTCGGTTGACCGGGGCCAATAGGGCTGAACCCTTCTGTTGACCGGGACCAATAGGGCTGAACCCTTCTGTTGACCGGGGCCAATAGGGCTGAACCCTTCTGTTGACCGTGACCAATAGGGCTGAACCCTTCTGTTGACCGGGGCCAATAGGGCTGAACCCTTCTGTTGACCGGGGCCAATAGGGCTGAACCCTTCTGTTGGCCGGGGACCAATAGGGCTGAACCCTTCTGTTGGCCGGAGCCAATAGGGCTGAACCCTTCTGTTGACCGGGGGCCAATAGGGCTGAACCCTTCTGTTGGCCGGGGACCAATAGGGCTGAACCCTTCTGTTGGCCGGGGCCAATAGGGCTGAACCCTTCTGTTGACCGGGGCCAATAGGGCTGAACCCTTCTGTTGACCGGGGCCAATAGGGCTGAACCCTTCTGTTGACCGGGGCCAATAGGGCTGAACCCTTCTGTTGGCCGGGGCCAATAGGGCTGAACCCTTCTGTTGGCCGGGGACCAATAGGGCTGAACCCTTCTGTTGGCCGGGGCCAATAGGGCTGAACCCTTCTGTTGACCGGGGGCCAATAGGGCTGAACCCTTCTGTTGGCCGGGGACCAATAAGGCTGAACCCTTCTGTTGGCCGGGGCCAATAGGGCTGAACCCTTCTGTTGACCGGGGCCAATAGGGCTGAACCCTTCTGTTGACCGGGGCCAATAGGGCTGAACCCTTCTGTTGACCGTGACCAATAGGGCTGGACACTTCTGTTGACCGGGGCCAATAGGGCTTAACCCTTCTGTTGGCTGGGACCAAAAGGGCTGGACCCTTGCTGTTGACCGGGACCAATAGGGCTGGACCCTTCTGTTGGCTGTGACCAATAGGGCTGGACCCTTGCTGTTGGCCGTGACCCATTTCTTACGGATCCCTCAGGAAACCAGATCATACTTCAATGGAGAATGCAGCGTCAACGAGCTGTTGGGGAACGGTGTTCGGTTGCAACCTACTTTTCCTGGGACACATTATCGGACACGGTCCAAAAGGGAATGGCCTTTCCAAAAGGAAGACGAGGAGGTGAGCCCTGGGAATGTTGTTACTCAACGGCCAACCGCTCGCCACGAGAAACACTAACAAAGATTAACAAAGATCTATTGGTCAAGGGCACGGTCAGGAGTGAGTGAGTGAGTGAGTGAGTGAGTGAGTGAGTGAGTGAGTGAGTGAGTGAGTGAGTGAGTGAGTGAGTGAGTGAGTGAGTGAGGGTGTGAGTGAGTGAGTGAGGGTGTGAGTGTGAGTGTGAGTGTGAGTGTGAGCGGTGAACCAGCCGGGTCAACACGTACCTATAGTTATGTGGTGGCTGCTGCTCCAATGGGCTCACGTGCGGACCAGCGTGGTCTGAGGGGTGTGGGATGGTCCCTCCATTGGTCTGAGGGGTGTGGCATGGTGCCTCCATTGGTCTGAGGGGTGTGGGATGGTCCCTCCTTTGGTCTGAGGGGTGTGGGATGGTGCCTCCATTGGTCTGAGGGGTGTGGGATGGTGCCTCCTTTGGTCTGAGGGGTGTGGGATGGTGCCTCCTTTGGTCTGAGGGGTGTGGGATGAGATCTCCATTGGTCTGAAGGGTGTGGGATGGTGCCTCCTTTGGTCTGAGGGGTGTGGGATGGTGCCTCCTTTGGTCTGAGGGGTGTGGGATGAGATCTCCATTGGTATGAAGGGTGTGGGATGGTGCCTCCTTTGGTCTGAGGGGTGTGGGATGAGATCTCCATTGGTCTGAAGGGTGTGGGATGGTGCCTCCTTTGGTCTGAGGGGAGTGGGATGGTGCCTCCATTGGTCTGAGGGGTGTGGGATGAGATCTCCATTGGTCTGAAGGGTGTGGGATGGTGCATCCTTTGGTCTGAGGGGTGTGGGATGAGATCTCCATTGGTCTGAAGGATGTGGGATGGTGCCTCCATTGGTCTGAGTCGTGTGGGATGAGATCTCCATTGGTCTGAAGGGTGTGGGATGGTGCCTCCTTTGGTCTGAATGGTGTGGGATGGTGCCTCCATTGGTCTGAATGGTGTGGGATGGTCCCTCCATTGGTCTGAGGGGTGTGGGATGGTGCCTCCATTGGTCTGAGGGGTGTGGGATGGTGCCTCCATTGGTCTGAAGGGTGTGGGATGGTGCCTCCATTGGTCTGAGGGGTGTGGGATGGTGCCTCCATTGGTCTGAGGGGTGTGGGATGGGCCTCCATTGGTCTGAGGGGTGTGGGATGGGCCTCCATTGGTCTGAGGGGTGTGGGATGGTGCCTCCATTGGTCTGAATGGTGTGGGATGGTGCCTCCTTTGGTCTGAGGGGTGTGGGATGGTGTCTCCATTGGTCTGAGGGGTGTGGGATGGTGCCTCCATTGGTCTGAGGGGTGTGGGATGGTGCCTCCATTGGTTATGAAGGGTGTAGGATGGTGCCTCCATTGGTCTGAGGGGTGTGGGATGGTGCCTCCATTGGTCTGAGGGGTGTGGGATGGTGCCTCCATTGGTCTGAAGGGTGTGGGATGGTGCCTCCATTGGTCTGAGGGGTGTGGGATGGTGCCTCCATTGGTTATGAAGGGTGTAGGATGGTGCCTCCTTTGGTCTGAGGGGTGTGGGATGGTGCCTCCATTGGTCTGAGGGGTGTGGGATGGTGCCTCCATTGGTCTGAGGGGTGTGGGATGGTGCCTCCATTGGTCTGAGTGGTGTGGGATGGTGCCTCCATTGGTCTGAGTGGTGTGGGATGGTGCCTCCATTGGTCTGAGGGGTGTGAGATGGTGCCTCCATTGGTCTGAGGGGTGTGGGATGGTGCCTCCATTGGTCTGAAGGGTGTGGGATGGTGCCTCCATTGGTCTGAGGGGAGTGGGATGGTGCCTCCATTGGTCTGAGGGGTGTGGGATGGTCCCTCCATTGGTCTGAGGGGTGTGGCATGGTGCCTCCATTGGTCTGAGGGGTGTGGGATGGTGCCTCCATTGGTCTGAGGGGTGTGGGATGGTGCCTCCATTGGTCTGAGGGGTGTGGGATGAGATCTCCAATGGTCTGAGGGGTGTGGGATGGTGCCTCCATTGGTCTGAGGGGTGTGGCATGGTGCCTCCATTGGTCTGAGGGGTGTGGGATGGTCCCTCCATTGGTCTGAGGGGTATGGGATGGTGCCTCCATTGGTCTGAGGGGTGTGGGATGGTACCTCCATTGGTCTGAAGGGTGTGGGATGGTACCTCCATTGGTCTGAGGGGTGTGGGATGGTCCCTCCATTGGTCTGAGGGGTGTGGCATGGTCCCTCCATTGGTCTGAGGGGTGTGGGATGGTCCCTCCATTGGTCTGAATGGTGTGGGATGGTGCCTCCATTGGTCTGAAGGGTGTGGGATGGTACCTCCATTGGTCTGAAGGGTGTGGGATGGTGCCTCCATTGGTCTGAGGGGTGTGGGATGGTGCCTCCATTGGCCTGAGGGGTGTGGCATGGTGCCTCCTTTGGTCTGAAGGGTGTGGGATGGTGCCTCCATTGGTCTGAAGGGTGTGGGATGGTGACTCCATTGGTCTGAGGGGTGTGGGATGGTGCCTCCGTTGATCTGAAGGGTGTGGGATGGTGCCTCCATTGGTCTGAGGGGTGTGGGATGGTGCCTCCATTGGTCTGAGGGGTGTGGGATGGTGCCTCCATTGGTCTGAGGGGTGTGGGATGGTGCCTCCATTGGTCTGAGGGGTGTGGGATGGTGCCTCCATTGGTCTGAGGGGTGTGGGATGGTGCCTCCATTGGTCTGAGGGGTGTGGGATGGTGCCTCCATTGGTCTGAGGGGTGTGGGATGGTGCCTCCATTGGTCTGAGGGGTGTGGGATGGTGCCTCCATTGGTCTGAATGGTGTGGGATGGTGCCTCCATTGGTCTGAGGGGTGTGGGATGGTGCCTCCATTGGTCTGAGGGGTGTGGCATGGTGCCTCCATTGGTCTGAAGGGTGTGGGATGGTGCCTCCATTGGTCTGAGGGGTGTGGGATGGTGCCTCCATTGGTCTGAGGGGTGTGGCATGGTCCCTCCATTGGTCTGAGGGGTGTGGGATGGTGCCTCCATTGGTCTGAGGGGTGTGGGATGGTGCCTCCATTGGTCTGAGGGGTGTGGGATGGTGCCTCCATTGGTCTGAGTGGTGTGGGATGGTGCCTCCATTGGTCTGAGGGGTGTTGGATGGTGCCTCCATTGGTCTGAAGGGTGTGGGATGGTGCCTCCATTGGTCTGAGGGGTGTGGGATGGTGCCTCCTTTGGTCTGAGGGGTGTGGGATGGTGCCTCCATTGGTCTGAGGGGTGTGGCATGGTGCCTCCATTGGTCTGAGGGGTGTGGGATGGTGCCTCCATTGGTTATGAAGGGTGTGGCATGGTGCCTCCATTGGTCTGAGGGGTGTGGCATGGTGCCTCCATTGGTCTGAGGGGTGTGGCATGGTGCCTCCATTGGTCTGAAGGGTGTGGGATGGTGCCTCCATTGGTCTGAAGGGTGTGGGATGGTGCCTCCATTGGTCTGAAGGGTGTAGGATGGTGTCTCCATTGGTCTGAAGGGTGTGGGATGGTGCCTCCATTGGTCTGAGGGGTGTGGGATGGTGCCTCCTTTGGTCTGAGGGGTGTGGGATGGTGCCTCCATTGGTCTGAGGGGTGTGGGATGGTGCCTCCATTGGTCTGAGTGGTGTGGGATGGTGCCTCCATTGGTCTGAAGGGTGTGGGATGGTGCCTCCATTGGTCTGAATGGTGTGGGATGGTGCCTCCATTGGTCTGAGGGGTGTGGGATGGTGCCTCCATTGGTCTGAGGGGTGTGGGATGAGATCTCCATTGGTCTGAATGGTGTGGGATGGTGCCTCCATTGGTCTGAGGGGTGTGGCATGGTGCCTCCATTGGTCTGAATGGTGTGGGATGGTGCCTCCATTGGTCTGAGGGGTGTGGGATGGTGCCTCCATTGGTCTGAGGGGTGTGGCATGGTGCCTCCATTGGTCTGAATGGTGTGGCATGGTGCCTCCATTGGTCTGAATGGTGTGGGATGGTGCCTCCATTGGTCTGAGGGGTGTGGGATGGTGCTTCCATTGGTCTGAGGGGTGTGGGATGGTGCCTCCATTGGTCTGAGGGGTGTGGGATGGTGCCTCCATTGGTCTGAGGGGTGTTGGATGGTGCCTCCATTGGTCTGAGGGGTGTGGGATGGTGCCTCCATTGGTGTGAGGGGTGTGGCATGGTGCCTCCTTTGGTCTGAGGGGTGTGGGATGGTGCCTCCTTTGGTCTGAGGGGTGTGGGATGGTGCCTCCATTGGTCTGAGGGGTGTGGGATGGTGCCTCCATTGGTCTGAGTGGTGTGGGATGGTGCCTCCATTGGTCTGAGGGGTGTGGGATGGTGCCTCCATTGGTCTGAGGGGTGTGGGATGGTGCCTCCATTGGTCTGAGTGGTGTGGGATGGTGCCTCCATTGGTGTGAGGGGTGTGGGATGGTGCCTCCATTGGTCTGAGGGGTGTGGGATGGTGCCTCCATTGAACCCACCTTTCCCTATTCCCTATGGGCCCTGGTCAAAAGTATTAAACTGTAATAGGGAATAGCAGTGAAAGTGTTGCACTACATAAGGAAAATGGTGTAATTTGGGATCATATTTTAGTGGGAGCTTTAGTCACAGATCCCAGATCAGCTTTATGAATAAGGTGTAATTTGGGATCAGATTTTAGTGAGAGCTTTAGTCACAGATCCCAGATCAGCTTTATGAATAAGGTGTAATTTGGGATCAGATTTTAGTGAGAGCTTTAGTCACAGATCCCAGATCAGCTTTATGAATAAGGTTTAATTTGGGATCAGATTTTAGTGAGAGCTTTAGTCACAGATCCCAGATCAGGTTTAAATGTTCAGAGTTCAAAGAAGAGGGGAGGTGAGTCAGAAACGTTGGCAATCTCATATCTGCTATCTGAACCTGACACATGGTTGGCATGCGAGCATCGTGGATAACAGGAATTACAGAGCCTTTAACTCCCTCCTCCCTGCTTCACCTTGGCAACCATGAGCTTGAGGCGTCCGTGATCCATGTAGATCTGGTACAGCTGAAACTGGAGTGATTCACCCCTGTCCTTAGAGGGATTCACCCCAGCCCTGTCCTTAGAGTGATTCACCCCAGGCCTGTCCTTAGAGTGATTCACCCCAGGCCTGTCCTTAGAGTGATTCACCCCAGGCCTGTCCTTAGAGTGATTCACCCCTGTCCTTAGAGTGATTCACCCCAGGCCTGTCCTTAGAGTGATTCACCCTGTCCTTAGAGTGATTCACCCCAGGCCTGTCATTAGAATGATTCACCTCAGGCCTGTCCTTAGAATGATTCACCTCAGCCCTGTCCTTAGAGTGATTCACCTCAGGCCTATCCTTAGAGTGATTCACCCCAGGCCTGTCCTTAGAGTGATTCACCCCTGTCCTTAGAGTGATTCACCCTTTCCTTAGAGTGATTCACCCCAGGCCTGTCATTAGAATGATTCACCTCAGGCCTGTCCTTAGAATGATTCACCTCAGGCCTGTCCTTAGAATGATTCACCCCAGGCCTGTCCTTAGAATGATTCACCCCAGCCCTGTCCTTAGAGTGATTCACCCCAGCCCTGTCCTTAGAGTGATTCACCCCAGCCCTGTCCTTAGAATGATTCACCTCAGGCCTGTCCTTACAGTGATTCACCCCAGGCCTGTCCTTAGAGTGATTCACCCCAGTCCTGTCCTTAGAGTGATTCACCACAACCCTTTCCTTAGAGTGATTCACCCCAGCCCTGTCCTTAGAGTGAATCACCCCGGCCCT
>NW_024058689.1:0-2500 GCF_016432855.1 Salvelinus namaycush
TTAGGAACAGTCTCACTGAGAGGAGAAGTTAGGACCAGTCTCACTGAGAGGAGAAGTTAGGAACAGTCTCACTGAGAGGAGAAGTTAGGACCAGTCTCACTGAGAGGAGAAGTTAGGAACAGTCTCACTGAGAGGAGAAGTTAGGACCAGTCTCACTGAGAGGAGAAGTTAGGACCAGCCTCACTGAGAGGAGAAGTTAGGAACAGTCTCACTGAGAGGAGAAGTTAGGACCAGCCTCACTGAGAGGAGAAGTTAGGAACAGTCTCACTGAGAGGAGAAGTTAGGAACAGTCTCACTGAGAGGAGAAGTTAGGACCAGTCTCACTGAGAGGATAAGTTAGGAACAGTCTCACTGAGAGGAGAAGTTAGGAACAGTCTCACTGAGAGGAGAAGTTAGGAACAGTCTCACTTGAGAGGAGAAGTTAGGAACAATCTCACTGAGAGGAGAAGTTAGGAACAATCTCACTGAGAGGAGAAGTTAGGAACAGTCTCACTGAGAGGAGAAGTTAGGAACAGTCTCACTGAGAGGAGAAGTTAGGAACAGTCTCACTGAGAGGAGAAGTTAGGAACAGTCTCACTGAGAGGAGAAGTTAGGAACAGCCTCACTGAGAGGAGAAGTTAGGACCAGTCTTAGTGAAACTGAAATATAGTCCCAGAGTAGTTTTCTGTCCCCTCGCCAAAATCTAATGCCTCAGCTGCTGTAGAGTAGCATCTGAGCTGGTGGCTGGTTTTCAACAGAGAGAATGAGGGGGTGGAGTTTCATTTAGTAAATGCAGGGCCAGAAAGGCCCATAAGTGTCCAACTAACCCACCGGCACCTCCCTCGCTACAGAAGAACTATATTCATCTCTTCTCTTCTTCTACTCCCTCGTTTCAGCTGGAGAACCTTGGGTCTAAGTATCCTTGGGGGAATACTATCTAATTAACTGACAAGAACATCCATGGCTCTGTAGCTTAGTCTCTCTCTCTCTCTTTCCCTCTCTCTTTTCTTGGCGCATCTCTCTCTCTCTCATTCTGACTCTTTCTCTCTCTGCTCTTCTTTTTGGAAGGCTAAATTGGTGTCCCTGTGGATAGCATAAAGTTTTGGCTTTCCTTAAAAAGCAGGGAATGTTGTAGAAACACAAAACTCATATTCCGATGGTTGTGAGCAGTCTTTCAGTAGAGCCATAACATTTACATTTTACATTTAAGTCATTTAGCAGACGCTCTTATCCAGAGCGACTTACATTTTTAACCTTTATTTAACTAGGCAAGTCAGTTAAGAACAGATTCTTATTTTCAATGACAGCCTAGGAACAGTGGGTTAACTGCCTTGTTCAGGGGCAGAACGACAGATTTGTACCTTGTCAGCTCAGGGATTTGAACTTGCAACCTTTCGGTTACTAGCCCAACGCTCTAACCACTAGGCTACCCTGCCGCCCCATAAGAGGAAGACGCTCGATCCCAGTACATAGTACATTACCGAGCCCACAGCCAAGAGCTTGTCTGTGTTAGAGATGACAAATTGCAAAAAAACAGTATGTAAATCTACTCAATGTAAAATTACTCAAACCATTGGGAAGAGTTTCAGCTTAGATTTGAATGTTCATTGAATTTATTTTGGCCCTGACACACGTATAAAGGACTTGTCAGGCACATCAATATTTCTAGCTGTACCAAACTGAAGCTATTAAAAAATTTTTTGCAAGCAATAAAGAGCCTGTCATGTCAGAGTTGAGCTAGGGTAAACCCTGCCAGAGTATGCTCCGATCGGAGCCAGAGAAAACCCCTTCCTGAGCCTCAGAGTAAGTAGGCTACGAAAGGTCATGGGTCATATCCTTTATCCCGATAACACAGTAATCAACTTAAATTCTGTCGTCACAGATAGTCAGTGGATCTTTAAAGCATTAAATGGTTGATGCCAGGGCTCTCAAACACCACGTCTACAGCGTTTTAACTTCAAACTGCTGGAGTCTCTGTGCTCTGTCTGTCACTCTCTTCTCTCAGTCGTAGTATCAGCAACAATGAATTGAAGTTGGATCAGTGACACCATTGATGTCATCAGTGCCATTAGTCAAGTGTCTACCCTCTGTTGCCATAGAGATGTATGACCCTAGATATGTTAATTTCAACAACACCAAAAAATCAGTCTCTCTCTGTCTCTCTCTGTTTTCACTCTCTCTCTCTCTGTTATCACTCTCTCTCTCTGTTATCACTCTCTCTCTCTCTGTTATCACTCTCTCTCTCTCTTATCACTCTCACTCTCTCTGTTATCACTCTCTCTCTCATCACTCTCTCTCTCTCTTATCACTCTCTCTCTCTCTGTTTTCACTCTCTCTCTCTGTTTTCACTCTCTCTATATTTATCTCACTCTCTCTCTGTTATCACTCTCTCTCTCTGTGTTCACTCTCTCTCCCATACTCTCCCCCACTCTCTTTCTTGTTCTCCAATTATCCCTTTCCCTCTCTCTCTCTCTCCCACTCACATTATTTATCTCCAATTATCCCTCTCTCTCTCATGGTC
>NW_024058689.1:5000-17500 GCF_016432855.1 Salvelinus namaycush
ATCTGTTTACTGTCCTCATCAGTGGGTTATAATATAAATACCATCTGTTTACTGTCCTCATCAGTGGGTTATATTATGAATACCATCTGTTTACTGTCCTCATCAGTGGGTTATAATATAAATACCATCTGTTTACTGTCCTCATCAGTGGGTTATAATATAAATACCATCTGTTTACTGTCCTCATCAGTGGGTTATATTATGAATACCATCTGTTTACTGTCCTCATCAGTGGGTTATAATATAAATACCATCTGTTTACTGTCCTCATCAGTGGGTTATAATATAAATACCATCTGTTTACTGTCCTCATCAGTGGATTGTAATATAAATAGCATCGGTTTACTGTCCTCATCAGTGGATTGTAATATAAATAGCATCTGTTTACTGTCCTCATCTGTGGATTGTAATATAAATAGCATCTGTTTACTGTCCTCATCTGTGGGTGCAATGCTACATACATTATATATGACATCATCACAACAATGGAGTGTTCTATGAATCACAGTCATTGGGGTGAGTCAGAGGACTTGTTCCGATTGACACCATATTCACTAGATAGCACACTACTTTAACCAGGGTCCATAGGGCTCTGGAACAATAGGGTGCCATTTGGGAAACACCCAGAGAGAGTAGCGGTGCCTTATCCATTAAGTTGTAAAGGAAGGCTCACCATTGGATTAATTTAGCTGCAGTGCATTGTATGACAGGCAAACTATGTAGTTGACAGATCTGTACTGATCATCACAGGACACTTAAGTACATTTTAGCAATTCCCATTTACTTTTGATACTTAAGTATTTTTAAAACCAAATACTTTTAGACTTTTACTCAAGGAGTATTTTACTGGGTGACTTTTACTTTTACTTGAGTCATTTTCTATTAAGGTCTTTACTTTTACTCAAGTTTGACAATTTTGTAAATTGTCCACCACTGGGGCCAGACTTAATAATGGAACACCACTGGGGGCCAGACTTAATAATGGAACACCCTAGGGGGCCAGACTTAATAATGGAACACCCTAGGGGGCCAGACTTAATAATGGAACACCCTAGGGGGGCAGACTTAATAATGGAACACCCTAGGGGGCCAGACTTAATAATGGAACACCCTAGGGGGCCAGACTTAATAATGGAACACCCTAGGGGGCCAGACTTAATAATGGAACACCCTAGGGGGCCAGACTTAATAATGGAACACCCTAGGGGGCCAGACTTAATAATGGAACACCCTAGGGGGCCAGACTTAATAATGGAACACCCTAGGGGGCCAGACTTAATAATGGAACACCCTAGAGGGCCAGACTTAATAATGGAACACCCTAGGGGGCCAGACTTAATAATGGAACACCCTAGGGGGCCAGACTTAATAATGGAACACCCTAGGGGGCCAGACTTACAGAATAATGGAACACCCTAGGGGGCCAGACTTAATAATGGAACACCCTAGGGGGCCAGACTTACAGAATAATGGAACACCCTAGGGGGCCAGACTTACAGAATAATGGAACACCCTAGGGGTCCAGACTTACAGAATAATGGAACACCCTAGGGGGCCAGACTTACAGAATAATGGAACACCCTAGGGGTCCAGACTTACAGAATAATGGAACACCCTAGGGGTCCAGACTTACAGAATAACGGAACACCCTAGGGGGCCAGACTTAATAATGGAACACCCTAGGGGGCCAGACTTACAGAATAATGGAACACCCTAGGGGTCCAGACTTACAGAATAATGGAACACCCTAGGGGGCCAGACTTACAGAATAATGGAACACCCTAGGGGTCCAGACTTACAGAATAATGGAACACCCTAGGGGGCCAGACTTAATAATGGAACACCCGAGGGGGCCAGACTTACAGAGTAATGGAACACCCTAGGGGTCCAGACTTACAGAATAATGGAACACCCTAGGGGGCCAGACTTACAGAATAATGGAACACCCTAGGGGGCCAGACTTACAGAATAATGGAACACCCTAGGGGTCCAGACTTACAGAATAACGGAACACCCTAGGGGGCCAGACTTACAGAATAATGGAACACCCTAGGGGGCCAGACTTAATAATGGAACACCCTAGGGGGCCAGACTTACAGAATAATGGTACACCCTAGGGGGCCAGACTTACAGAATAATGGAACACCCTAGGGGGCCAGACTTACAGAATAATGGAACACCCTAGGGGGCCAGACTTACAGAATAATGGAACACCCTAGGGGGCCAGACTTACAGAATAATGGTACACCCTAGGGGGCCAGACTTACAGAATAATGGAACACCCTAGGGGGCCAGACTTACAGAATAATGGAACACCCTAGGGGGCTAGACTTACAGAATAACGGAACACCCTAGGGGTCCAGACTTACAGAATAATGGAACACCCTAGGGGTCCAGACTTAATAATGGAACACCCTAGGGGGCCAGACTTACAGAATAACGGAACACCCTAGGGGGCCAGACTTACAGAATAATGGAACACCCTAGGGGGCTAGACTTACAGAATAATGGAACACCCTAGGGGGCCAGACTTAATAATGGAACACCCTAGGGGGCCAGACTTACAGAATAATGGAACACCCTAGGGGTCCAGACTTACAGAATAACGGAACACCCTAGGGGTCCAGACTTACAGAATAACGGAACACCCTAGGGGGGCTAGATATGGCAAAGTCTAGCAGCTTCTGAGTCATCACTGAGGCTTGGCAAAATGAGTCCAATCAGCTGAAGTTTAGACAACCCACGATGAGGCGACGGAACTGAGCATGTACATGTGTGAGTATGCCCACTGCCGCCCTGGAGGGAGGTGAAGGCCTTGTGTTGAGTGCCTCCTCTCTTCTTAAACGCTACAGTAATTGAACAAGATACAATATTAAGGGGTGTTGGGGGGGTGTTGGGGGGGGGGGGGGGGGGGGTAATTACACCAGAGAGAAAACCCTCATTAAATATGAGCATAGAGACATTGAGTGAATTCACATCAAAATGCTTAGAACACATGCAGATTTATACTATTATAGGTAGTAAATCTGAGAACCCCGTTAAAGACACAGCCATTAAAATGTCTGAGTACAGTACATTCTCTAGAGACCCTTTTCAAATCCGATGCGTATCCTGAACTGAATGAATATAGGTTGAATAGATCTTTTTTTTTACACTTTACCCTAGAATTATCGAGTAAGGACATTTAAGCTGTACGACGGTAATAAAATTACACACAGTAAATTAATACTTAAAGCAATTCAGAATTAAACTATGACTCCGGTATGGAATTAGACTGAAACTAACACTCTTTGAGGGGATATTGTAAAGCAGGGAGAAACCAATATAATATAGCTAAATGAAATGCTATCAACAAGAGGAATACAATTATGTGTCTGATTGCCTTGTAGGCATAGAGACATATAGACAGTCTGCAACGGTAAGCTGAGGGGCTATTAAGCAGTGTAGCCCAGAGAAAAGGTGGTGGTGGGGGGGGGGGGGGGGGGTAAAGGAAAGACAGAGAGAGAGCTAAACTGGCCCAAGCCAATGGCATGTATCAGATGGTGAGCAGGCTATGCTCACACATACTTGTCTGAGGCCAAACCACACGACTCAAAACATCGGACACTTTATGGAACACAAAGCCTTCACTATCTCATCCTGGAATATACAAAGCCTGAGGTCATATGCCTTTAGCCTAAAGAGCAGGGACCTGGACTTCAGAAATACAGACAATGTTATTCTACAAGAAACCTGGTATGGAGGAGATGGATCCACTGGTTGCCCTCTAGGTTACAGAGAGCTGGTAGTCCCATCCACCAAACTACACAGAGTAAAACAGGGATGGGACTCAGGGGGTATGCTAATTTGGTATAGAGCAGACGTAACCCACTTGATTAAATTAATCAAAACAGGAGCATTTTATATCTGGTTAGAATTAACTAAGGAAATGATCTCATCAGAGAAAAATGTCCTCCTGTGTGCTACCTATATCCGCCAATAGAATACCCAGATATTAATGAAGACAGTTTCTTCATCCTAGAGGGGGAGATCAACCATTTCCAGGCCGAGGGACATATACTAGACTGTGGAGACCTAAGAACCTGACACCCTCAGCACACAGGGGGACAAACACCTGAAGGTGACAGTATTCCCTCCCCCATATGCCCCCCTAGACACAACTACAAAACATAAACAACAAAAATGGGTCACATCTCCTGCAGCTCTGTCGCACGCTGGGTCTGTACATAGTCAATGGTAGGCTTCGAGGGCAGTCCTGCGGTAGGTAAACCTGTAGCTCTGTCGCACGCTGGGTCTGTACATAGTCAATGGTAGGCGTCGAGGGCAGTCCTGCGGTAGGTAAACCTGTAGCTCGGTGTGTTTTGTAAGTCTGAGTCTAAGTCCTACCTGTTCTAGGATAGTGTTGATCCTGTCCACCTCACAGTCAATGACGTAGCGTTTCTCCTGCCTCCTGTCCATCTCCTCGATGATCCGTTTGAACTCTGCTGCATCTGTGATGCTCCCCACAGACCGAGCCGTCACCTGCCAGTTGTTGGTTACGGCCGACTCCATGATGGCCTGAAGGATAGAGAAACCTAGAGAGAGAGAGAGAGAGAGCGAGAGTTAGAGAGAGAGAAGGAGAGAGAGAGAGAGAGTGAGAGAGAGAGAGAGAGAGAGAGAAGGAGAGGGAGAGGGAGAGGGAGAAGGAGAGAGAGAGAGAGAGAGAGAGAGAGAGATGGGTAGAGAGGGAACCAGAGCCATTTATAATAAGTTGAATCAACTAAGAAAGGGGTTACAGATAATGTAACGTGTTTCAGACGTTAGGCATACTTTAAATCTACACAGTGAAAACACAAAAGCTGATCATCTTATAGTAAAACCATTTTTAAATGGGATATCGGTAATTCATTTATGAGGTGGCAGAAGGTAATTTGTCCCCATTACAATCTGCCATTAATTATTAAAACATTTTAGAAAGAAAAGGCAGACAGTAAATGTAATGCATTGACCAGAAAATATGAAGTTTATTTAACTACAGGAAGGCTGATGATCTCCATGTTATTAACTAGAGGGAGGCTGATGATCTCCATGTTATTAACTAGAGGAAGGCTGATGATCCCCATGTTATTAACTAGAGGAGGGCTGATGATCTCCATATTATTAACTAGAGGGAGGCTGATGATCCCCATGTTATTAACTAGAGGAGGGCTGATGATCTCCATATTATTAACTAGAGGAGGGCTGATGATCTCCATGTTATTAACTAGAGGAGGGCTGATGATCTCCATGTTATTAACTAGAGGAGGGCTGATGATCTCCATGTTATTAACTAGAGGAGGGCTGATGATCTCCATATTATTAACTAGAGGAGGGCTGATGATCTCCATATTATTAACTAGAGGAAGGCTGATGATCTCCATGTTATTAACTAGAGGAAGGCTGATGATCTCCATGTTATTAACTAGAGGAAGGCTGATGATCTCCATGTTATTAACTAGAGGAAGGCTGATGATCTCCATGTTATTAACTAGAGGAAGGCTGATGATCTCCATGTTATTAACTAAAGGAGGGCTGATGATCTCCATGTTATTAACTAGAGGAAGGCTGATGATCTCCATGTTATTAACTAGAGGAAGGCTGATGATCCCCATGTTATTAACTAGAGGAGGGCTGATGATCTCCATATTATTAACTAGAGGGAGGCTGATGATCCCCATGTTATTAACTAGAGGAGGGCTGATGATCTCCATATTATTAACTAGAGGAGGGCTGATGATCTCCATGTTATTAACTAGAGGAGGGCTGATGATCTCCATATTATTAACTAGAGGAGGGCTGATGATCTCCATATTATTAACTAGAGGAGGGCTGATGATCTCCATGTTATTAACTAGAGGAGGGCTGATGATCTCCATATTATTAACTAGAGGAGGGCTGATGATCTCCATATTATTAACTAGAGGAAGGCTGATGATCTCCATGTTATTAACTAGAGGAAGGCTGATGATCTCCATGGTATTAACTAGAGGAAGGCTGATGATCTCCATGTTATTAACTAGAGGAGGGCTGATGATCTCCATGTTATTAACTAGAGGAAGGCTGATGATCTCCATGTTATTAACAAGAGGAGGGCTGATGATCTCCATGTTATTAACTAGAGGAGGGCTGATGATCTCCATGTTATTAACTAGAGGAAGGCTGATGATCTCCCTGTTATTAACTAGAGGAGGGCTGATGATCTCCATGTTATTAACTAGAGGAAGGCTGATGATCTCCCTGTTATTAACTAGAGGAGGGCTGATGATCTCCATGTTATTAACTAGAGGAAGGCTGATGATCTCCCTGTTATTAACTAGAGGAGGGCTGATGATCTCCATGTTATTAACTAGAGGAAGGCTGATGATCTCCCTGTTATTAACTAGAGGAGGGCTGATGATCTCCATGTTATTAACTAGAGGAAGGCTGATGATCTCCCTGTTATTAACTAGAGGAGGGCTGATGATCTCCATGTTATTAACTAGAGGAAGGCTGATGATCTCCCTGTTATTAACTAGAGGAGGGCTGATGATCTCCATATTATTAACTAGAGGAGGGCTGATGATCTCCATGTTATTAACTAGAGGAGGGCTGATGATCTCCATATTATTAACTAGAGGAGGGCTGATGATCTCCATATTATTAACTAGAGGAGGGCTGATGATCTCCATGTTATTAACTAGAGGAGGGCTGATGATCTCCATATTATTAACTAGAGGAGGGCTGATGATCTCCATATTATTAACTAGAGGAAGGCTGATGATCTCCATGTTATTAACTAGAGGAAGGCTGATGATCTCCATGGTATTAACTAGAGGAAGGCTGATGATCTCCATGTTATTAACTAGAGGAGGGCTGATGATCTCCATGTTATTAACTAGAGGAAGGCTGATGATCTCCATGTTATTAACAAGAGGAGGGCTGATGATCTCCATGTTATTAACTAGAGGAGGGCTGATGATCTCCATGTTATTAACTAGAGGAAGGCTGATGATCTCCCTGTTATTAACTAGAGGAGGGCTGATGATCTCCATGTTATTATCTAGAGGAAGCCTGATGATCTCCATGTTATTAACTACAGGAGGGCTGATGATCTCCATGTTATTAACTATAGGAAGGCTGATGATCTCCATGTTATTAACTATAGGAGGGCTGATGATCTCCATGTTATTAACTAGAGGAGGGCTGATGATCTCCATGTTATTAACTAGAGGAGTGCTGATGATCTCCATGTTATTAACAAGAGGAAGCCTGATGATCTCCATGTTACTAACTAGAGGAAGGTTTATGATCTCCATGTTATTAACTAGAGGGAGGATGATGATCTCCATGTTATTAACTAGAGGAGGGCTGATGATCTCCATGTTACTAACTAGAGGAGGGCTGATGATCTCTATATTATTAACTAGAGGAAGGCTGATGATCTCCATATTATTAACTAGAGGAGGGCTGATGATCTCTATGTTATTAACTAGAGCTAGCGGACATTAGATGGCTGACGGCTGATGGTCGATGTGATTGTGTGTTGACATGGTTTAATCATGACATTTAAGTCACCCTCATGTTGACATTGCCACTGTAGAGAAACACCATTTTACCTCCAATCTGTCATTGGAAAGTTGTGCCAACTCAATTAAAAAATAAAGGCAATCAAAATGAAAGATTTATCCAGCTCCCCTATTGTGGTGTCTGCAGCCCAAATGGAACCCTGTTTTCTATTTACTGCACTACTGTCGACCAAGGCACATTGGGCCATGTGGGCAATAGGGTTACCAGTACTGTAGAATAAATCATTTGAATGATTCATGCTTAATTCACATGTGAAATATTTTAATTTAACAGAGCTCTCAGTGAGAGATTGTAGGTTTCCTACAAGCTGAAATAAGGGAAACAAAACGTGTTTTTAGATGTATGGAGAGAGAGAGAATATGAGCGGTGGTAATGAAAATGAATCATTAAGTCAGAAACAATGTCATTGTTCTCGTGAATGTAGGCGCACTAACCTCTTCAACCATCATCTACCCATTGAACTGTACAAATGGTCCTTTTTGCTGTAGGAACTCAAGCCATAGCGTACAGAACTCACTACAAAAGCACAATCTACCTCCCAAACACTTCCTGTCAGACGTACTGATTTATCACAAATGATGATTCATATTTTTGCGAACAATGAAATATATTCGGTTGGTCAATGGGGATTATGCAAATAGCCTTGCCACAGGGTAGTGAATAGACATTTGGGCAGAGAGAGAAAAAAAGCATGTCGTTTATTGTTCCCAGTGAGTCAGTCCACCTCGCTAAGGGAGATACTTAGTTAGTTGTACAACTGAAAGCCTTCAACTGAATTGTGTCTTCCACATTTAACCCAACCCTTCTGAATCAGAGAGGTGCAGGCTGTCTTTAACAATATCCACTTCTTTGGCGCCTGGGGAACAGTGGGTTAATTGCCTTGCTCAGGAAAAACGATAGATTTTTACCTTGTCAGCTCGGGGATTCGATCGAGCAACCTTTCAATTACTGGCCCAACGCTCTAACCACTAGGCTACCTACCTCTAACCACTAGGCTACCTACCTCTAACCACTAGGCTACCTACCTCTAACCACTAGGCTACCTGCCTCTAACCACTAGGCTACCTACCTCTACCACTAGGCTACCTGCCTCTAACCACTAGGCTACCTACCTCTAACCACTAGGCTAATTACCTCTAACCACTAGACTACTTGCCTCTAACCACTAGGCTACCTGCCTCTAACCACTAGGCTACCTGCCTCTAACCACTAGGCTACATGCCTCTAACCACTAGGCTACCTACCTCTAACCACTAGGCTACCTGCCTCTAACCACTAGGCTACCTGCCTCTAACCACTAGGCTACCTGCCTCTAACCACTAGGCTACCTGCCTCTAACCACTAGGCTACCTGCCTCTAACCACTAGGCTACCTCCCTCTAACCACTAGACTACCTACTTCTAACCACTAGGCTACCTGCCTCTAACCACTAGACTACCTGCCTCTAACCACTAGGCTACCTGCCTCTAACCACTAGGCTACCTGCCTCTAACCACTAGGCTACCTACCTCTAACCACTAGGATACCTGCCTCTAACCACTAGGCTACCTACCTCTAACCACTAGGCTACCTGCCTCTAACCACTAGGCTTCCTACCTCTAACCACTAGGCTACCTGCCTCTAACCACTAGGCTACCTACCTCTAACCACTAGGTTACCTGCCTCTAACCACCAGGCTACCTGCCTCTAACCACTAGGCTACCTGCCTCTAACCACTAGGCTACCTGCCTCTAACCACTAGACTACCTACCACTAACCACTAAGCTACCTACCTCTAACCACTAGGCTACCTGCCTCTAACCACTAGGCTTCCTACCTCTAACCACTAGGCTACCTGCCTCTAACCACTAGGCTACCTACCTCTAACCACTAGGTTACCTGCCTCTAACCACCAGGCTACCTGCCTCTAACCACTAGGCTACCTGCCTCTAACCACTAGGCTACCTGCCTCTAACCACTAGACTACCTACCACTAACCACTAAGCTACCTACCTCTAACCACTAGGCTACCTGCCTCTAACCACTACGCTACCTGCCTCTAACCACTAGGCTACCTGCCTCTAACCCCTAGACTACCTGCCTTGTCTCTATGGACCTACTACAGACATGAACCTCACAGAGCCAAACACACAGACCACAACAACATCAAGTTGTGGTTGTTTTTGCTTGCACAGGGGTGATAGGGGCTGAGCAACTGGGGTTCTGTGTCTTTACACCCAGCATGCACCCTGCCACTGCGGAGCTCCCCTCTCCACCAAATGACCTTTTCGGTGAGGAGCGAGGCGATTGAACAAACACAAACACACTGTACAAACATGTACACACACATCCAGCTCTTGACTGTTTCATCCTCCACTAAATGTTCAGGGTAAAAGCCAGCTAAGAAACCATGGGTTCCATCATGTAATCATTGCTGTGATACATAAGGAGACAGAACCCTTCACCCTCCTCAGTCCTCGGGTTTTAGAGATAACACAAGTCAAATGGCCTGCACTAAAGAGGCTTTGAAATAGACAGTATATAGAATTCATGTGTCATATTCCTGAGGCATATGTTCAAAAACCTCATCTCCCACAACCCAACTGGATAAAATGATGAGATCATGGGAATATTGTGTGTGAGTGTGTGTGTGTGTGGAGGCTTCGTGCCATGGATCATCACTGGAGGCTTCTTGCCATGGATCCTCACTGGAGGCTTCGTACCATGGATCACCACTGGAGGCTTCTTGCCATGGATCATCACTGGAGGCTTCGTGCCATGGATCATTACTGGAGGCTTCGTGCAATGGATCATCACTGGAGGCTTCTTGCCATGGAACATCACTGGAGGCTTCGTGCCATGGATCATCACTGGAGGCTTCTTGCCATGGATCATCACTGGAGGCTTGCCATGGATCCTCACTTGAATGGAGAGACACACAGGAGGCCTGGCTCTGGGAGAAGGCACAGAACTCACCAGGCTGGGGAGACATGCAGGAGGCCTTGTCCTTGGCCGAGGCACCGGATGCACTGGACCGTGGAGGCGCACTGGCGGTCTCGAGCGCAGAGCTAGCACAACTCGTCCTGGCTGGATCCCCCCTGTAGCCCGGCAAGTGCGGGGAGTTGGAACAGGCCGCACTGGGCTGTGCCGGCGAACCGGGGACACCGTGCGTAGGGCTGGTGCAGTATACCCCGGGCCAAGGAGACGCACTGGAGACCAGATGCGCTGAGCCGGCATCATCCCTCCTGGCTCGATGCCCACTCTAGCTCGGCCGATTCGAGAAGCTGCGATGTAGCGCACCGGGCTATGCGTGCACACTGGGGACACCTTGCGCTTCTCCGCATAACACGGTGCCTGCCCAGTCACTCTCTCGCCACGGTAAGCACGGGGAGTTGTCTCAGGTCTCCTACCTGAGTCCGCCAATCTCCCCGTGTCCCCCCCCCCCCCAAAAAATAATTCTGGGGCTGCCTCTCGTGCCCGTTACCTCGAGCCAATTCCTCGTAGTGTCGCCGCTCTGCTCTAGCTGCCTCCAGCTCCTCTTTCGGACGGCGATACTCTCCCGGCTGTGCCCAGGGTCCCTTGCTGACCAATATTTCCTCCCATGTCCAGGAGTCCAACTTTCCACGCTGCTTGGTCCTTTGGTGGTGGGTAGTTCTGTAACGATTGTCGTCGGGAGAAGGAGAAGAGGACCAAGGTGCACCGTGGTACATGTCCATATTTATTAAATGAGCACTGAAATAACAAAAATAACAAAGATAATGACCGAAACAGTTCTGGCTGGTGCAGACACACAAAACAGAAAACAACTACCCACCAACACAGGTGGGAACAGGCTACCTAAGTATGGTTCTCAATCAGAGACAACGATAGACAGCTGCCTCTGATTGGGAACCATACCAGGCCAAACACATAGAAATACAAAACAAGGACAACATAGAACACCAGACATAGAATGCCCACCCAAACTCACGCCCTGACCAACCAAAATAGAGACATAAAAAGCATCTCTAAGGTCAGGGCGTGACAATTAGCATTAGAGACAGGTCCTTAACAGGGACTTTTCAGGCCATTTTAAAAGTCTGTTATATTATAAATGAAGACGCTGGAAGGCACTAAGTATTTTGTCACTTCATAAGCAGCAGAAGTTATCGCTCCCTCGAGTCCGAAGGGGGAAATAGTAAAGAGGAAAGAAGATGAAGAAAGAGGGCCTTGTGAATATGCATTCATCTATATCTCCAATCCTTCCAATTGTCTTAAATCATCATTGGTTTTATGGTCTAGAAGAAGTTAAACAAGTCTTCAGATGTAAAAACAGAGACTTGTCATTCTGATTAGCATCTCAAATGGCTTTTATTTTGAAAGGAGTAATTTTCTCCCTCCCTCCTTGTCTCTCGCTCTCTTTCTCCATGCTGCCGGCAGCATACTGATCTCTATGTGAACATTTTGATTCATTTGAGATATAGAGAAGATTCCATGCCTCTCTAGTTTTACATTTGTATGGAAATGAAGAGATGGATTTAGCTGGTAAATAGTATTTAGCAGAATTGGATGACATTCAATTTTTTTTTATTCCACACTTTTTTTTTTCTGAGAAGTCAGCAGCAAAGTTTAGTTTTCATGGAGATGTCAAAATGAGAAAGAAGAGAGGAAACGCAGTGTGAACAAACGAACGCAGCAGAGATGTCTCGACGCTACAGCTACTTCTTCATCCAGAACAGCGTGAACAAACGAACGCAGCAAAGATGTCTCGACGCTACAGCTACTTCATCATCCAGAACAGCGTGAACAAACGAACGCAGCAAAGATGTCTCGACGCTACAGCTACTCCTTCATCCAGAACAGCGTGAACAAATCAAACAAATAGAGATAACACCAGATTAGCTCATGGTGTATGGATGTGGTAGTCATACTCCTATAGTCCTGTTAGTTCCTCGCTC